>NC_092215.1:19436604-19449038 GCF_043381705.1 Parasteatoda tepidariorum
TATATATATATATATTGTGTTTATATATACAGTATAAGCTCGATATAACGTATAAGGCATAATACGAGAAGTTCGCTATTACGGCAAATTATATCGACCTAATATTAAAAATACGAAAAATGTTATGTTTATAATGAGTCAAAAATACTAGACTGCCTCTATTACGACAACAATGATTTTTGAGGAAGTGCATTTTTCTGATCTTTAAGTGAGCAATATTATTGGAAAAAGGTTTAAATTGACGACTTTTTTTCAAAATTTATTTGTGGTATCAATACAGGAAAGAGAAAAATGAACATAATTTACTCCGTACAATTTTAAATTCTTATTTTAATAAAGCAATGTGTGTGCGACCGCGGGCTAATTTATCTTCTTCCCAGCAAAAGAACCATTTTCCCGCTTCGTTTAGAAATCCAAAAGAATGCGTCTTTTATTAAGCACATATCAATCATGCTCTTTATCCATGATAACTTACTAATATCAACATTCCCTGTTATCAATAGCGTCAAAAGGCGTTGCACTTCATTTAATTTTCTTATTACGATTTGGAAACTTGTAGTTAAGCATTCCTGTTGTAGAAATGTCTACCCTTCATTAAGTACAGAACAACGCAATTCAGTTTATAATCTGTTGACAAAAGCCCTCTACTCTAGATAGGTAATTTAAACCAAAATATCTGCATTCATAAGTAATGGTGGTTAATATAATTTTATAAATCCGATATGAACGAAAAAGAAAAGCATAATTTTGTTATAACTTTAAATATAATAAAATCTTTCGAAAATTTCAGATGCAAGGTATTCCCGAAAGACCAGCCTCAAACTTTATTTTTAGAATTCATATGTAAAATGAAAGTAAAAAAGTATTCAATGGTTGAATGGATTACTGCACCCTAACTATACAATCCATTAAAATAATTTTACAACTTTTAGCATTGTACCCTTCAATTCAACGCGAACTGACTTAATAAAGCAATTGTTTTGCATTTTTAGCCTACAAAGTAATTATGTAGAATATGTGAACGCTACTAAAAATAAGAAAACTACTTTGCGACGCCTCCTCTCAGACTTCAGCAAGAATTAGTCAGTAAACCACTTTAAAGGAATCAGCAAAAAACTACTTTAAAAAACTCAAATAAGGAAACTACTTCACCAGAATCAATAAGAAAGCTACTCTAAAAGAATCAACAAAATATATTTTATAATAATCAACTATGGAAACTGCTTCAAAAGAATCAGCTAAGGAAACTACTTTACAAGAATCAATAAGAAAGCTACTCTAAAAGAATCAACAGAAACTACTTTAAAAAATCAGCTAAGAAAACTATTTAAAAGGAATTAATAAGAAAACTGCTTTAAAAGAATCATCAAAAAATATTTTATAATAATCAACTAAGGAAACTACTTCAAAAGAATCAGCGAAGGGAACTACTTTACAAGAATCAGCAACGAAACTATTTTAAAATAATCAACAAGGAAACTATTTCAAAATAATCAGTTAAGGAAACTACTTTAAAAGACTCATCAAAAAATAATTTTAAAATAATCAGCCAAGGAAACTACTTTAAAAGAATCATTAAAAAACTATTTTAAAATAATCAGCAAGGAAACTGCTCTAAAGGAATCAGTAATAAAACTACTACAAGTAAACTATTTTAAAAGAATCAGCAAGTGAAAATAAAGAAAATAATGCAATTTTTTTTTATCCGTATATTTCTTTTTAGTGTTCGATTAAACAATGTTTATAAAAACTTCAACGAAGATCGGCATCGCTAATTTTATATTATCAGTAGTTGGTTTACTGCCGCTGAGTAAATGTTTGTTTGAAAAGGATATTGAAAAGGTTGACTGATATAAAGTTCTCTTTAGTATTTTTAGAGATAAGTATGTCCATGATCTTCAATAGATTGTTCGGAAACTCTGTAGAAGATAAAAAAGTTTTAGAAAGAAATCTTTAACAGATAATGTCACACTTATTAAAAAAAGAGGCTGTTCTTAATTGGGAAAGCAAAGTATTTATTTCATTTTAAGTTTTCTATGCTTTAAATGTGCTTCCTTTTGACACTAATTGAAGAGGGAAAAAGCTAAGCTCACTTTTTTTGCTTACTTACAAAAAATAGTAGATTTTGAATATGCAACGAAAATAAACTCTGCTAGGAAAGTAGTAGCTTCAATGCCTTAAAGGGTGGTCTTTCGGATAAAAGTTTTCTTAGACTTTAAAATCCAAATTTTAGGCTTTAAATGAAAGTTTATTTATTTATTTTATTTTATCAAATCAGTTGATTTAGTAAAAAATTTAAATTTTAAGTCTATATTATTTATCAGTTCATCTTTAGAAGAAGCAAAAGGGGCTTTATGTATAGTGCGCAAAGCAAAAAAGCGTACACCTTAATAACTTTCGGTCTATTGATCTGATTTTCACAATCTAGGGCTGAATTTTCTTCGACTGAGTTGGATTTCTGACTCCAAAAATGTGGGGTGCAACCTCAATCGGAAAAATGAGTCCCGATACTTAAAGCAGGAGAGCGATTAAAAATTTTGGACCCTTTAATATTATGTTCACATTTTGTATGATTCACAATATTTCGAGCATCTGTTAAGTTGATCGAAAAGTATTTGCAGACAATTATAAAATTCGTTTACTCAAAGTAGATAATTTTAAATTACGAAATAAAAACAATTGTAAGAAATCTGTCGAATAGTTTCTGAGTGATCAAATTTCAAAAAGTCATATATTTAAAATTTCATAACTTAGAAGCCATTCGAAATATTTCGTTAAAATTGTAGATCGCAAATTAATGTTCAAGTGAAGGAAAAAGAGAAACATTATCAAAATCTGACGAATCACTAGTCAGGGAGGTGGTTTTAAGGACATTAAAACCCGCTTGATTGTTCAATTTAAAGGTGGAGCTAATAATCTCCTTTAACATCTCAGTTTCCTCGAATAATCAAACAGGTTGCGATACATTTAATTTCATATTCTTCATTAACAATCCGTCAAATTTTGATAACTTTGTAATTACAGTTTTCTTTGCTTACAGAATAAGAATCTAATATTATATATTAAGGGAGGAAATTACGGAACACACTATATACATAAATGACAAATGTGGTTCACGAAGCAAGATATTCCAAATGGGCACAGTGAAACTCGTGTAAGTTGACCACCCGTGGGGCAACAATTTGAGATTATACTACAAAATGAAAACAAGATGTTTTTAGAATAAATTTTAAAGCTTCACGTGATGGAAAAAGTTAGTGTGATCGATAGACTGTCATTTCATTTGACTGAGGGTTGCTATAGTGACCAAAAAAACTTTAGAACTATAGGGTATTTATAACTTTCCAATCAGCGTTTCTAATCAGAATGTTTACAACTTCAACTAAAAAGGATAATAACATTAGATATCGTCAGAGCTCTAAAAGAATTAACTTGTTTAATAAATCAGAGGATGAGTTTTATACATTTATAAATAAAATACTCAGAATTTCTTAAAGAAAAATATTATTTTCAACTGAAGTACATGCATATTATCTTATCATTTGCTCTAAGATTTTATCACAGCATAGTAAAAAAAGGATAAATTTCTGTTTTTTTTTAAAGCTTTCTATGTCATAATGAAGTGAAAATAAAGTGAAATAAGTTTTTAAATCTTTATTTTTTAACTAAAATATTTTATTATTATTAGAATTATTATTAGGAAATGCTACTAAATTAATTTCTGAAACTTGTTTAATAAATTAGAGGATGAGTTTTATACTTTTATAAATAACATGCTCAAAATTTCTTAAAGAAAAATATTATTTTCAACTGATGTACATGCATATTATCTTATCAGTTGCTCTAAGATTTTATCACAACATGGTAGAAAAGGATAAACTTGTGTTTTTTTTTTTAAATTTTTTTATTTTTAAACTTTTTGGGTCATAATGAAGTGAAAATAAAGTGAAATAAGTGCAAATAAAGTGAAGTGTTCTCGTATTAACGTTTTTAAATCTTTATTTTTTAACTAAAATGCTTTATTTCTATCGGAATTATTATGTGGAGTTGTTAAAACGTTGTTTTAGCATTTCCGCAACAATATATTTTTAAGTTATGTCCGTAATGACAGATGTGGTGAAAAAAATGTGATCTTATTAGTTGCTCTAAGATGTTATCACAACATAGTAAAAAAAGGATAAACTTGTGGTTTCTTTTTAACTTTATGAGTCATAATGAAGTGAAAATAAAGTGAAATAAGTGTAAATACAGAGAAGTGTTTTCGTATTAACGTTTTTAAATCTTTATTTCTTAACTAAAATGTTTCACTACTATTAGAATTATTATGTGGAAATGTTAAAACCTGGTTTTAACATTTCAACAACAATGTATTTTTAAGTTATGGCTGTAATGACAGATGTGGTGAAAAAATGATACATACTGTACAAATAAGGATTTACACAGAGATGCCAACTGCTCCGGACGCGCGCCATAATAAGTTATAAAACGGTGAACAAGCTAAAATGTGCAAATGTTTGACTAATTTTACTTACTTTTTAAACGGTGCAGCGTGACTTTACAAAGTGGCGAATTATATAAGCCTTCGAATTATTTAGAAATAGTGGTGGATAAAAATCAAATAAATAGAATTTATTAAACAAAGAATTACACATTAATAAACTACCACTCGAAAATATTTATTTGCTGTCCGGAGCAAGTTGAGATGTCTGTATGGTAAAAATTACAGATATGGTAAAAATTAAGATTAAACTAGGCTATTTTCCTTTTACTTTACAATATAAAAATTCCAGGGAGTCGTAAATGTTATAAATATTTAAACAGTTCAAAATAATGATCTCATTACTCTGTTTGCTAACTGTATTAATTGTTCGAATGTTAATTATTCGTGATAATTTAATTAAGTGTTGTTAATTTTATCAATCATAACATCTATAAAGAATCATCGATGGGGAAAATTTTAAATATCTATTGAGAAATAAAAAACAAAGAAAATTAAAAATAAAATGATATGCTTCACTGAGTAGGAGATTTTGAATAACTCATAATAAATAAGTCATTACGCTAATAAAACAAATTGCATCTATAAGGAAAACAAATTACTTTTTGTTTATATGATCATCATGAATAATTGAGAGATAATCATGAAATACTTCAAAATTTAATCCAAGATTAATTATAGGACTGATTTCTTTCATTTAATCACGTAGTTAAAAGAGAACAAATAAATACTTAAATATATTAAAAAAAGTTAAAGGCTTTAAAATGCACGTCATCTTGAAAGATAAGATCTATTGGGCTTTTTACAGACCTATACTATTCTTTTTATTTATTTATTTTTAAATTTGAATAACTGTTAAGGAACTTAAAAATTAAATTACAAGATACTTGAGCTTGTAGAATATTTAAAGGAAAAATAGAGTTTGCTTCGTCGCGTTTAATCCCTTAACTGGTCAATTGCTTTGATTAGAAATGTTGACAAAAAAAGGGATAGGGGTAAACTGGTTGGGGCCAACTTAGGTTATACCCTCCAACTACTACGGAATTTCCGTAGTTTTAAAAAAATAACATTGCTAGTGGTACAAAAGGTAATGTATACATAAAAATACATGATGATAGTGATCTTTAATTCCAATATTTGAATAAATTAAAATTAAAAATTTTTTTGTAGACCTTCCAAGAAAAATAATATTAAAAAACATATATTAAACAGTCAAAATATCAATGGTTTTATTCTTAATATTCGATTAAAGTTTTATAAAAATTCAATTAATTTCAAACATTTTTGATACACTTAACTAACACAAGAAAAAATTATTCGGAACAATCACAAATGTTAGAGCACGTACCGTCAGACCAATTAAAATGAAGTCTGTAAATTCTTAGATATTTACAGGAGATACAGGATTACAGAAGATACAATAAACATCCCTCACCCTCAATTAAATTTGGTCAAATGTTTTTGAAAATATGACAATATTCATGACAATTTTCTATATGACAAATTTCATAGATCAAAATATTTTTATTTCTGCGTAAATTTTTGACGAATTTTATTATTATCACCATCACTAGCCTTTTCTTGCAGACGCATTTTTTTAAATTATCCCAGGCAACCATATGGAACGAGGAAAAACAACCAGTTAGATTTATCAGAAGATAGTATTTAATTAAGAATTGTTTCAGAAATAAGTCATGTTTAATGCTTATTCAAAATTAATGGAGTATAGATAGAAGAATTATGTTTATTTAGGACAAGAATTAAGAATGGATAACAAAATCATGCATGAAATTAACTGGAGAATCAAAATAGGTTAAAGTTCTTTTGGCAAAAATAGCACCCTACCGAAGAGTATTATACCAATCTGTCTGAAGAGGAAAGTTTTCAATGATGTGTGCTACCCGCATTAACTTAAGGCGCAGAAATTTGAACTTGCACCAGAATATCTAAGCTAAGACTTAAAACAACTGAAAGAAATATGGAAAGCTGTTTATTCATCATAACAAGAAAAGAAAGAAAGCGGGAAACACAAGTAACCCAATAAGCACACACTGTTAGATTTAACCAGCAATTAAAATAACCGGCAACCGTTTGTACACTTTATTCACCGTAAAATTTACTGTTGAGAATATTTCGTTACCTTCCTGGGATTGAAACTGTTTAAAGCTGGTATGGTTAAAAGAAAAAACGTGAATACAAAACTATATGGTTTTGTAATCATTTAACGATTAGGGTGGTTTCAAAACCACAAAAAATGCATTAAACTCGTTATTTTATTAAGCTTGTGGTTGAGTAGTGTTTTTTTTTTTCAATTGAACCGTAGATTGGGACTTAAATAGTTCATCTAGTGGTGTCATCTATCGCGACAGACAGAAAATACTAGAATATGTATTAAGCAGCTCATGATGCAGCCATCCATGCATGAATGAGAGACAAATAGTCCAGGGTCACCAATTGAGGAGTGAAATACACTGGACTCCTTATGTTTTGAAAGAATGGAGGAAATATTGTGGAATCAACGCTAGGATTCGAAACCTCGTTCAGTCGGTTACGAGATTGACATATCAGCCCTCTCGATTAAAGTATGTACCCAGCTGCAAATAACTAGGTGGTTTCATATGATGTTTGCTCCACATACTTATTATTATAAGATTATAAGGTATCTGATGACGGAAAATAAAAATATGAATTCGTAACCCTTATCATACGGCGTAACTTTCAGCTTTTAAAGAACGTACGCTTGATTCTGATTGGGCGTAGGCCTAGTTGGCGAGAATAAAATTCCGGTTGTTTAAACGAATTAGATCAAAACAGTAAATTAACCATTTTTTCACAGTTAACACTTTGAGTATAATTTTTTACTGTTATTTGACTGTTTTGGTTGAATATGGTGAAATAACAATTACATAAATTGTTATTTAACAATTTTTTCCGAGAAATTTCCGATGCCACCGAGAAAATCAGATGGTAAAAAATAGCAATGGGTTAACCATATAGCTCGAAGAACTGGTAATATATTGGTTTGGTATCCTGTATCCTTGTGATACCAAACGACTGAGGAAGTGATCACAAACAAAGTGGTCTAATGCAATTAGAAAAGCAGTGGAGTTAAAATGGAAGGATGAAATAGCAAATCAAATTTTTATTTTATTTTATTTATTTATTTTTGGACAAGTTTTTCCAACAATGGATTAATAATAGTTGAAAATGAGGCCAAAATTTTTCTTTAAAAAATAAATTTAAAAAGAACTTTTTTTTAAAAAAAAAAATCTTTTGTATTTGATCTCGTATTGATCTGAATCATTAGGTTTTCGTTAATTTTAGAAGCAGAACCTATTCAAATAAATAAATTAATTGATGATTAAAAAATTTCCTTCTTTAAACAAGTATTATAATTCAGTATTTACATTTGCTTGTGCGCTTTCAAAATAAAATTAATTCGAAAAAATGCAAAACGTTTTGACAAAAAGTGAAGAAAAAAATAGCATAATTGTTTTTAATTAGAATCTCTCAATTTGTTTAAAGAGTCAGCAAAAAGAAAATAAATAAGTAAAAATGATAAAAATAAACTAAATAAAAAATATTTAAAAAAAAACTAAGAACCAAGTATTCAATAGGATTGTTCAATGCAATAAACTACTATTTCATGCAATTATTTTTTTCCTAAATCGAATAAACACTTAATTATAAGCATATCATTTTACAAGTTCTTTTTACATAGAACATAATTACTGTTGTTTCTAAGATTCTCACGATTTTAACAAAACGCATGAATTGAACGAAAAGTAACAGCATTAAGTGTGATCTTTCTTATTTAGAGTTTAACAGGTGAAAACTGTGACCTCAATATGTTTCGTGAGCACAGCTGTATATAAATAAGATTTAACTCGAAAATTTCCCGAAACAAAGGCAATTCCAACGGAATCCGCAATCAGCGATGCAACAGGTTTAAGCGGGAGCCACCATTGTGGTCACATGAAAAAATCCCTGTCCTTGGTTCTTGTAAGCGAACATAAAATGTGTAAAAACATATATATTTATTTTTATACGAAACTACACACTTTAAATTTTACATAAAAAAGTCAATATATGATATTAATATCATTTGCATAACGAGTAAAAACATATATATATATATATATATATTTATACGAAACCACACACTTTAAATTTTACATAAAAAAGTTAATATATGTTATTAATATCACTTGCATAACGAGTAAAAACATATATATTTATTTTTATATCAACCTATATACTTTAGTTTATACTTAAAATAGTTATTTAAAGAGAATTATAGAAATTAATATTAAGTAAATTTATCACTTGCAAAAGTAAAAACATATATATTTATTTTTATATGAACCCACACACTTTAATCAAAATTTAATACTTAATAATAAAAAAATTATAGGACACTTTTAAGTAAGCATATTACTTGCATAATATGTAGAAACATATATATTTAGTTTTATATGAAACTACACATTTTAATATATACTAAAAACATTTAATAACAAGAATTATGTGATGCTTTTATGTAAACATATCACCTGCAAGATACGTAAAAATATATATATTTATTTTTATATGAATCTAAACGCTTTAATCTATACTTAAAATAGTTAATAAAAAATTATATGAAACTAAACTAACTTTTTAATAAGACAGCATTGTTAAAAGGAGACACTGATACCATAGACACTGTTACTGGAGATGTTTGTTAACAGCGGCCTGATAATTTATTGTATGCATAATATGTAAAAACATGCATATTTATTTTGATATTAATCTACATGCTTTAAATGAAATGTAACATAAATGAAAAAGAAATAATGTTAAACCACTCTCGTTATTTTAGACATATTTTAACAATAGTTTTAATATTTTTTTAAAATTTCTGTATGATTTACTTAGTACTTTAACAACATGTTAAATATCGGTTATCGATATTGTCTTATCGACCGGAAATACCTTATAAAACCAAAGTTTATCATTTCACATTTTATTTTCATTCTTTCATTATCTATAAAAATAGATAAACAAACAACACAATTGTTCTAAAAAATAAACATTTTTATGAAGAAATATATATAAATTATAAAGTAAATTTAGAAAACTGCGCAATATTCTCCTTAAACTATTATTTAGATTTCTTTTTTTACTTGACAGGGTTATTATTATTGATATGAATTTAAAAGTCAAAACAGACGAAATTTCTTTTAACAAGCCAGTTTTGATAATTTTTAAAATAATGTTTTAAAAGAATCAATAAAATTTGAATTTATATGAAAATGAGAATTTTTTGTTCGTATTTTGATGTCATTAACGTTATTATCTAATAAAATATATTTAAAAATACAGTTATTAATTTTTAATTTCGGAAATTATTACATTAAATTAAAAAGTACAAATATTCCAATTTAAACTAAAACCTAATTTCAAAAACACATACAAATTCCTAATTTCATTCCTAATTTCGTCATTCCTAATTTCAAAAACGCATACAAAATGTCATTGCATGATTTTTTTCCCCAATCTCTATACGTTTGTTTCATAAAAAGAACTTATACATAAATTAATATACATTTATACGAACATTTATAAAAAGCTATAAGGAGTTTTATTTATAATAAGTTAATTTTCAAATTAGAAAAGAAACTTAGAATTCCTTTTTTTTAATTTAAAATATGGTTTAAAGGAAGAAATTACAATTTAAAAATTGAAACATATGCTTCAACCAATAGTTTCCATCGCAAACTTTACAAAAGAATTTTACAGTGGGCGGGGCACGATCAAGATTATTATAAAGACATTTCATAAATTGATAATATTTTACAAATTAAATTAACCTAAACATTATTCCTATTATTTGCACATAAACTTAACGTGAGTTAATATTTTATATTATTAACTAATTATTATAATAAAATACGTCTAGAAAAATAAAATTTTCAAATTTAATAATTATCAAAACTTTTAAAATCACAAACATTGTATTTTTCTAATAAACACCGATGAGAAATTTAACTATTTAATATAGTTAAGAGATTTAGGGAAATTTATTCATTCTAGGTCAGTGACCCTCAAGGATTTTTCCCTTTTCCTCCCGGTGTTCTGTTGGATCCAGGCCTCAAAGGGATGAGCATCTTGATGCTCAATAGAAGAAAAAGAAAGAACTTACCTGTAAGTGAATGGGTACTTTTTTCACAGGTGTGTTTTTTGATGACATGGTGATTAAATAAATATAATCAGCTTTGTAATTGCAGTCAAACAGAAATATCCGGATTTTGCTGTCACAATTTAACGAGTTTCCAGATGCTTTTCAGAAAGTATACTGGACCATATCTATCAAATGATTATTCTTCCTGGTTGTGCAGTCCGTGAAAAAGTAAATAAAAAATGTTTTTTGCCTGCTTTTCTAGTTCCGGAGAGAAGAAAGTGAAGCAGGATGTGTGGAGAGATGAGAATAAATTCAAACAGTGGCTCTCGTAGAGCGGTATACCGTCTAGATGAGAGCGGATCGATAGTAGACGCGCAGTATCAGTCAGCACGTCTGAGGCCGCGAGCTGCCTCACTCCATGGAAACCATCGTTGTCACGTGACTATTACCGTTAGAAAATTTTTCTGAATGTTTTAATATGGGAAAAAACAACGCTCCATCTAAATAAATCTCGTTTCGCGTTCCTTTAATCATGTTGTGCGAGTCAAACGGAAGTGCATTTTGTTTAGGGATTCGGATTAAAAAAAAAATTGGGTCGAGCAAGAAGCTAAAAGATGAGATGTTTTATCCTCTCTATTTAATGAGTAGTTTCCTCTTCATTCTATCTTCTTCAACGGGCGTGGGCGTTAATTATGACAGAAGAGGGTGGGAAGATGCCCTTAAATTAAGTTTTGATATAAAACATTAAAAAAATAGATGAGTTTTTGTTTGCTTGAAGGAACAGAGCCGCGATGCAATTTTAGAATATTAGAGAAGAAGCATCACGGAAAAGTCAAACATTTTAATATTTTTTATGTATGAAACCTGTCGGATAAAACAAAGTAATTGCTCTTAGTATACGGCTTTACTGTGCGCTGAAAGTTAAGATGCAAAATAATTAAATTCCTTTAAACTAAAACTTAGAATGCGGGTACTTAAAATGTATTACTCTTAGAAAATAACTACTCTTAGAATACGGCTTTATGGTGTGCTGAAAGTTGAAAATTAAAATAATTAAATTCCTTTCATTAAAAACTTAGAATGCGGGTATTTAAAATGCATTACTCTAAGAAAATAATTACTCTTAGCATATAGCTTTACGGTGAGCTGAATGTTGAAATGTAAAATAATGAAATTCCTTTCATTAAAAACTTAGAATGCGGGTATTTAAAATGTATTACTCTTAGAAAATAATTACTCTTAACATACGGTTCGCTTTCGGTTCGCTGAAAGTTGAAAATTAAAATAATTAAATTTCTTTCATTAAAAACTTAGAATGCGAATATTTAAAATGTTATACTCTTAGAAAATAATTACTCTCAGCACATACATTTTTACGGTGCGCTGAACGTTGAAATGTAAAATAATTAAATTCCTTTCATTTAAAACTTAGAATCCGGGGTATTTAAAATGTAATACTCTTAGAAAATAATTATTCTTAGCATACGGCTTGACGATGCGCTGAAAGTTGAAAGGCGAAGCAATTAAATTCCTTTCATTAAAAACTTAGAATGCAGGTATTTAAAATGTAAAGCTCTTCAAAATGAAATATGCCATATTGATTTGCCATAGTTGTGGCAATTACTCTTTTTAATTAATTAAAATGGTTTTTCTAAATATCTACGACCCATTTAAATGCTTTTAAAACTTTTTTAACTTTTACAATTCAACCTTTAATGCATGACGCTCAGACAATAATAATAATTTGTTTTATATACATATATATAATGATAA
>NC_092215.1:19449088-19481086 GCF_043381705.1 Parasteatoda tepidariorum
TATATATATATATAAAGGGTAAATCGTAATCAACAACCATAATATATAATTTTGGAAATTTAAAAAAAATAGTTTAAAAATTATGCACATTAGGAGTCAGAACATGATATTTAAGTAAAAGAAAAGAAAATGTTATCAATATCAGACAAACCACTATTGAGAAAAGTGGAATTAAAAAAAATCAAAGTTAATTCGATTGTCTGATGAAACTTGAAGTTGTTCAGCGTAGTCACCTTTTCCTCCACTCGGCAATTAAATAGGTTTTGATACTTTAACTTAGTCTTTCTCGCGGATAAATCGATAAACTTTGATAAGGGTTTCGTTTCTTCATTGCTTAAAAATTGATTTTTAGACCCATAATGTGCATAATTTATGGATATATTTTTAACAAGGATTTTAAACATATATTTTTAGGGCTGGTTATCAAGAAACGGAAATTTAGAAAATACGGAAATTTAGTTTAAAAACGTTTTACAAATTTGCTAATAAACTATTGTCTTAATGATAAAAACAAATAAATAAGAGCGATAAACAAGCTTCGTGATATAATCAACTTGTGAAGAAGCGTTAGCTTATTTAAAAAAAAATATACATTATTAGAAAAAAGGGTTAAATTAATGGTCTTAGAAAATAAGGTTAAATGACAAATTTTTAATTGTTATTTTACCATTTTCAACCAAAACAGTTAAATAACCGGGAGAAAAAAACTATGGCATTCAAACTGTTAACAGTAAGATAAATAGTTAATTGATTGTTCTCACCTATTACGGTTAAACGACCAGAATTTTATCCGCCTCAGTTAGGTCCACCTTTATGAAACTGCCTAGCTATAGTTGAGCACATGCTATAGTTGATGAGATGATATAGTTGGGGTCATGCTATATGGGGACATGTTCGGTTCATTTGACAATACAAAATTCAACTACAACTTAACTTCAATGTCCAGTTAAATTTCATTTTTCTGACTTTGAAACCACACTAGTTGTAAAAGATTTCAAAACCGTAAAGGTAAAGAAATGTTCCTAATCGTAAACTTTATGGTTAATCGAATGGACATACTGATTCCGGTTATTTTAACGTAATTTTAGAATGAAAATTCCAACAAAGTATCTGATAATGAATCTGACTACATTTATATATTAAATAAAGACGTGTACTAACTACATGTTTTTTAAATTTGATTTAAGAATAGTTTCTTATTAATATAATAACAAATTAAGCTAGTTTTCCCAATTTTTAATTCGAGTTTAAGCTCTGCGTGAAAAGAATATGAAATTTTTTAAAAAAAAACTTGACAATTTTAGCAAACAATTTTAGAATGAAAATTCTAACAAAGTATCTGATAATGAATCTGACTGGATTCATATATTAAATAAAGACGTGTATTAACTACATGTTTTCTAAATTTGATTTAAAAATAGTTTCTTATTAATATAATAACAAATTAAACTAGTTTTCCCAATTTTTAATTCGAGTTTAAGCTCTGCGTGAAAAGAACATGAAATTTTTTTAAAAAAAAACTTGACAATTTTAGCAAACAATTTTAGAATGAAAATTCCAACAAAGTATCTGATAATGAATCTGACTACATTTATATATTAAATAAAGACGTGTACTAACTACATGTTTTTTAAATTTGATTTAAGAATAGTTTCTTATTAATATAATAACAAATTAAGCTAGTTTTCCCAATTTTTAATTCGAGTTTAAGCTCTGCGTGAAAAGAATATGAAATTTTTTAAAAAAAAACTTGACAATTTTAGCAAACAATTTTAGAATGAGAATTCCAACAAAGTATCCGATAATGAATCTGACTGGATTCATATATTAAATAAAGACGTGTACTAACTACATGTTATCTAAATTTGATTAAAAAAAATAGTTTCTTATTATTATAATAACAAATTAAATTAGTTTTCCCAATTTTTAATTCGAGTTTAAGCTCTGCGTAAAAAGAATATGAACATTAAAAAAAACTTGAGATCATAAGATATTTTTAAAACTGTAATATCTCAATCACTAAAGGGAAAAAAAAAACAATTACTTAGTCTCATCTTTTCATGGTTCACAAAATCATAAGTGAACCACGAATAAAAACTGTTAGGCTTAATTTTATTTATAACTGTGCTTAAAAAACTGATTCATATCGGATTTATTGCTATGAATATTCAATTCCGTAGTAATATACTTTTAAATCCAACCCTGAGAGCTATTGCATCAAGCATTCAAACAAACTCGTCACCGTTGAGAACTACATGAGTCTGCCTAATCCGCATTTGTGTTATTTAAGCAGGCAAAACTACTAAATCCTCCCACGATTAGCTCAAAAGTATGGGATTAGCAATCCATAATTCTTTTACCACTAGTGATATTTTATGTTAACACTGTGGTGGGTGCGAAAAAATAGAATAAATAAATAGAATAAATAGAAATAATTAAAAGTTTAATAATTTAAGTCTGATTATGACAAAATTCCTTAAAATTTTAATTAATGAATGTAAAAAGAAAATATTTTTAATTATTGACAACATGCCAAAGTCTACCATTTTTGCAGCAGACATTTCTGAATGTTTAAAATTTATGTGCTCCATCATTTTTATTACCCGGGTTCGCGAGGGCTCGCCACCCGATGAGGTGGTCAGGTTTGAATCTTAGCAATGACTGGTCGATACGAATTCCGCACCCGGCTCGCACTGACAGCAGTGCTGACGTAAAATATCCTCAGTGGTAGACGAATCATGGGTTAGAGTCCTCTTACCACCAGGCTAACCTTGGGTGGTTTTCAAAGTTTTCTTCTTTGTGTTATGCAAAAGCGGGTTAATTCTATCAAAAAGTCCTCCACGAAGGGAAACTTCTCCCAATACTAGATCCAGGAGTTCCCTTGTCTTCTGGATTGGGTTCAAAATTATAAGGTTACGAAGATGAACATTGGTAATCATAAACTTAAAATTGGGTCTACTGTTCAACGGTGGTTATAAAATAAAAAATAAAAAACCACTATGTATAAACCTCGGTGGTTCAGGGAATAGAGCGTTCGCCTCCCACTGAGATGACGTTAGTTCAAAATCCAGCGAAGGTCGATGGATACAAAATCCGCACCCTTCTCGCACCGACCACAGAGCTTAAATAAACTATTCTCAGTGGTAGATGGATCATGGGTTCGAATCACCTTTCCGTAGGGTTAACCATGGGTAGATTTCGTGGTTTTCCTATCCATGCAACTCAAATGCAGGCTAGTTCCATCAAGAAATCATCCACGACGGTTAGTTTATCTCAATGCTTGATCCAGGAGTTCCGTTGTCATTTGGGTTGGGTAAGAAATTATAAGGCTATAGCGTTGTACATTGATAGTAGTTAACTCAAAACTGGGTCTTATGTTCAACGCCGTTTATAAAATTAAGTATAACCACTATGTATTTGAATATATCTATGCAAACGTATCTCTAAAATAAAAATTAAATAAAAAATAATGATAAATCTCTTAAGAAATATGAAATCAAAAAAATACTTAAAACAGCTTTTCTTCCATTTCTAAGGATATTTTCCATTAGTTTGGTCATATATGCATACTGACTTTTAGAACAAAACCTTTACGCGTCTGACTTACTATAAAATCATAATAAGTTCTTAAATTTTACATTTATAAGGGACAATAAACTCTTCTTTTTCTATACATTCAGAAAAATCAGTTTAACCTTGAACCATATCGCTACTGTAAAAATAATTCCGGATGAAAATTCCAGTAAAAATCCATTTTTACCGTAAAATTTTACGGGTCAAAAAAATCTGATATACCAACATTTTTATATACAGTAATATTTACTGTAAAATCACCACTGTAATTAAATAAATATTACTGTAAAAATTGCGTGTAAAATTTTTTGATAAAAAATAAGTTATAAGGTAAAAATTGATTTTATACTAGGAATAGATTTTAAGGGATTTTAAGGGACATATAGATTTTAAGGCAATTATATGGATGCTGCACTCAGAGTGTGAGTGTCAGTCTTTTTTACCCTAATTTTTTCAGTATACCTTGAACAAAAAAATCGGTGTGAATTTGCTTCAACCTCAATAAAGATGGTAAATTAAGCCACGTTTCCATTTTAATTTGAAACACAATATGGAAAAATTAAGTTAAAAGACGTAAGATAATATGGTTTAATTTAGCGCCATATTATAAGTTGCAGCAAAATTGAAAGATATTATTAATTCAACATACTCTCGAATCTTCAACAATGTAGCCTGTTGCATAAAGCTACCGAAAGCAAACTAAATAGTGGAGCATCGTTTATACGACGATCACTTATACGACGTTTACATTTATACGACGTTTTAGTGTTTTCCCAAATCATTCCTATTCTTTTTAATGTAAAAATATATCGTTTATACGACGCACAGAATCGGTTATACGTCGATTTTTAGATTTTGTTCTTTATCTAATTTTTTTTTTTTTCTTGTGTATTTTAAAAAAGGGCGGAATTTGCCAACATGAATGATACAGAAAAGGGTGTCAACAAGAATGCTTGGATGACGACCGTAATTTTTACTAGATGACTGAAAAAACTAGACAATGTTATGAAGAGGAAAAAACGAAAATTTTGCTATCATCGACCCATGTCCAGCGCACCCATCGATACTAATTATTTTGGAAAATGTAAAAGCTCTCTTTTTTCCTGCAAATTGCACAAGTGCGCTTCAGCCATTAGATTTGGCCGTGATTAGAAATTTAAAATTGCATCATAGAAAGCAGTAACTTCAACTCGCTATTCAAAGCATTGTAGAGAATAATAGCAAGAAAATATAATTGAAGGTAACATACATTCAAATGGCTCACTGCAATTTTTCTCCTTTGGTTATTTGTTTGTTTTGCTTTGTCTAATTTAGAAATTTATGTAAATCAGCACGTTAAACATTAAAATTAGCTGAAAACAGAGTTAGTTTCAGTTTTAGAAGTAAAAATCGATTATACGACGTTATCGTTTATACGACGTTTTTCGGTGGTCCCTTCGGCGTCGTATAAACGATGCTCCACTAAATATAACAAAACGAACTGGCATGGAAAATTATTTCTGCGTGCTTATTTTTTTCGTATCAATCGAAAATAGAAATTTTTGGAGACAAAAATTTTCATTCATAATAATTGTAACTTTATATTATGTACTTATTAGTAACAATAATGTATCATTTTCTCAGAACTTTATCACCATGATAATCAAAACAAAAACACCAACAAAAAATTATAACCAAACCTTATTTTGCATAGTTTTAGTTAAATTTTATTCCTATTATTTCTTATAGGAGCAATAAAAATAAAAAATGCATCAATATGCATATTTTCTTCCATTTATGTCGAATAATATAATGAATGGTGTAAAATAATTGCTCGTTAGACTTGATAAGTAATAATAAAAACTATCTCTTTATTTTACATTTAGTAGCCGTAGAAAATTTTTATTTTTTTAGTCGCTAACATTAAATCAAAGCAATAATAAAATGTAAAATTTTATAACTTACCACAATTTTATTTCCGTTATTCATAGACATATTTTCTCTCATATCAACCAAAAATTATGGTTTTAGTAACAAAAACTTTGCGAAATGTTGTAAATTTTTCCCACAAAGCAATAAATTCTACTTCTAATTTCCTGTTAATCACTAAATTCGAATTCACTTTCAGTAGTAAAATTTTATTTTTCTAGTCCCTAACATTAAATTAAAACAATAATAAAACGTAAAACTGTATAACTTACCTCAATTTTACTTCCGTTATTCCTAAGCATATTTTCTCTCATATAAACCGAAAATTACGTTTTTAATAACAAAATAATTTGCGAAATCGAGTAAATTTTTTACAAAAAGAAACAAATTCTACTATTAATTTTCAACTAATTACTTAATTCAATTTTTCTACTTTATGTAGTAAAATATTATTTTTCTACTCTCTAACATAAAATCAAGACAACAATAAAACTAAAAATCGTATAAGCTTTCCTCAATCTTATTTCTGTTATTCCTATGCATATCTTCTCTCCTCAACCAAAATGTATTGTTTCAGTAACAAAATCTTTGACAAATATTTTCACATGAAGGAACAAGTTTTATTTCTTATTTCCCACTAATTACTAAATTATACTTTTACTAAATTCTAATTTTACTAATTACTAAATTATATTTTTACTAAATTCTAATTTTACTAATTACTAAATTATAATTCTTTAGGTAGTAAAATGTTTATAGTAAATGTTTATTCTTAAAGTAGTAGTAAAATTAATTGACTTTAAGTAGCAAAATGTGTTTTTCTTCTAGTCCTTTACATAAAATCAAAACAACAATGAAACTTATTAACTTACCTAAATCTTATTTCTGTTATTCCTATGCATATTTTCTCTCAAATCAACCAAAAATTTATGGTTTTATCAACAAAATATTTGCCAGAATGAGTAAATGTTTTACAAAAAGCAACAAATCTACTTTTAATTTACAACTAATTACTAAATTCAAATTTTCTTCTTTATGTAGTAAAATGTTATTTTTCTAGTCCTTTACATGAAATCAAAACAATAATAAAACTAAAAATCGTATAAGCTTACCTCAATCTTATTTCTGTTTTTCCTATGCATATTTTCTCTCATCAACCAAAATATATAGTTTTAGTAACAAAATCTTTGCCAAATATAGTAAATTTTTCACATCAAGCAACAAGTTTTGTTTCTAATTTCCTACTAATTACTAAATTCTAATTCTTTAAGCAGTAAAATTTTATTCTTAAAGTAGAAGTAAAATAAATTTACTTTAAGTAGTATAATGTTTTTCTTCTTTCCAGTTCTTAACATAAGATCAAAGTAACAATAAAACTTAAGATCGTATTAACTTACCTCAATCTTATTTCTGTTATTCCTATGCATATTTTCTATCATATAAACCAAAAATGTACGGTTTTAGCAACAAAGTCTTTGCAGGATTCAGTAAATTCTTTACAAAAAGCAACAAATTCTACTTTAAATTTACAACTAATTACTAAATACAATTTTTCTACTTCATGTAGTAAAATGTTATTTTTTCTAGTCCCTAATATAAAATCAAAACAATAATAAAACTAAAAATCGTGCAAGCTTACCTCAATTTTATTTCTGCTTTTCCTATGCATATTTTCTCTCATCAACCAAAATGTATAGTTTTAATAACAAAACCTTTGCCAAATATAGTAAATTTTTCACATCAAGCAACAAGTTTTGTTTCTAATTTTCTACTAATTACTAAATTCTATTTTTACTAAATTCTAATTCCTTAAGTAGTAAAATGTTTATTCTTAAAGTAGTAGTAAAGTTAATTTACTTTAAGCAGTGAAATGTTTTTTTTCTGGTCCTTAACTTAAAATCAAAACAGCAATAAAACTTAAAATCGTATTAACTTACCTCAATCTTATTTCCGTTATTCCTATGCATATTTTCTCTCATATCAACCAAAATTTTATGGTTTTAGCAACAAAATCTTTGAGTAAAATTTTCACACAAAGCAACAAATTCTACTTTATATTCTTGAATAGATTCCTTCAGTGAAAAACAATGCTATGTTACGATGTACTCAAATACTCGTTGACGATCGACTATAAAGTTCATTGTTATTGTTCTTTACTTGATGATAATCTGTGATGGACTGTGTTATGAATGAAACGCATGAAGATGAGCACTTTTCTTTTTTTTTCTTTTCCCGTTTTTGGATTCGCTCGGCTGACTGCATTACGATTGACACTAACAGGTACTAGCGGCCTTTTTCTTTTTTCTCTCAAGATATACAAAACGAAATTATGCCTTCCCATGTGTGAGAAGTGCAAGAAAGTGTTCAACTGGGAGTTTTCTGATACAGATGGGTAGTTCGGTTGATTCTGCTCGGTAAAGTGTAACTTTAGGGAAAATTCATAATTCAAAATAAGTTTGGGAAGCTCCGAAAACAGCATATCTGAGGTAAATGTAGCGGAAAAGGTTGAACCAAAAGCGGAAGAGTTTCTTCCAAATGATATGTTTGATTTAATGCATAGAAGAAAAGAATTTTATCATTTCAATCAAGGTGGAGGAAATAATGTTATATATGTAGTAATCTAAGGATTTTTTGCATCATTGTTTGCTACTTGATAGATTAGAGTAATATAAATTTCGCAGCAACATTGTATAACTTTTTTTATTAACAAATTTTACCTGTTTTGACCTCTGAAAGTTCATGTTGCTTTGTAATAAATGATGTTAATTTCTTCCCTTTTCTTGATTTCACACAGCGATTACGTTAAATGTCTATCTTGGGAATATGTTGCATTTAATTTAGTTTTTATTTATGATTACTAGTTTGTAAAATAAATTTAGCAGTAAAATAAATTTAGCAGTAAAATAAATTTAGCAGTAAAATAAATTTAGCAGCAACATTAAGCAACTTTTTTATAAATAAATTTCACTTTCCTTGACCTCCGAAAGTTCATGTTGCTTTGCAACAAATGATGCTAATTTCTTCCCTTTTCTTGGTTTCATACAACGATTTTGCTAAAAGTTAATCTTGGGAACATGCTGCTTTTAATTTAGTTTCGACTTGTGTTTATAAGTTTGTAAGATGAATTCAGCAGCAAAATTGTGCAACTTTTTTTATAAATTTTTTTTTCCTTCCATGACCTTTGAAAGTTCACAACAAATGCTCTGCAACAAATGATGCAAATTTCTTCCCTTTTTATTTTTTTTTTTTAATTTTTAGTTTTGCACAGCGATTTCGCTAAAAGTTAATCTTGGGAACGTGCTGCTTTTAATCTATTTCCGAATTGTGTTTATTAGTTTATAAAATGAATTTAGCAACAAAATTGCACAACTTTTTTATAAACAAATTTTATTAGCATTAACCTCTGGGGTTACCTACTTTTCTTGGTCACTTCCTTTTTCTTAGCTACTTCCTTTTTCTTGGTTACTTCCCTTTTCTTGGTTACCCACAGAGATTTTCTCTTTAAGGTCAATTTTGGAAACAAAATACATTGCATTTAGGTTTGACCTATTATGTTTATTAGTTTTAAAACTTATTTGTATTTATTTTTCATCTTTGTTTGCTACCTGATCGATCAGAGTAAAAATAAATGTGGTAGAAGAATCGTAAAATTTTTTTTATCACCAAATTTTGCATTCATCGGCCTTTTAAAGTCCATGCTGCTCTGCAACAAACGATGCTAATTTCTTTCTTTTCCTTTTTTTCATGCATAGATTTTCGTGAAAAAGTCAAAAAAGCTCAATTTTGTGAACATGCTATGTTTAATTTATCTTTGACTTTTGATGTTTAGTAGTTTAAACACTTGCCGGATTTTCTTTCAGCATCTTCTTTTGATAATTGACAGTTCTTTACCTGCATTGACCTCTGAAAGTTCGAGTAAGCTCTCTGTACTAAATAGTGCTAATTTCTTTCTTTTATTTGGTTTTACACAGGAATTTCATCTTAGGGTCAATCTTGGAAACATGTTTCATTTAATTTAGGTTCGACTTATTATACTTATTCACTTAATAATGTATTTGTATTATTTTTTTCGCATTTTCGCTTACTACCTGAGAGTTCAGAGTAAAATATATTTGGCAGCAATATCGTATAATACCTTTATTGACCTCTGTAAGTTCATGTTACAGTGCAACAAAATGGTGCTAATTTCTCCCCCTTCATTAATTTCGCGAACAGATTTTCTCAAAAGGTCAATCTTGGGAGCACGCTATATTTGATTTAGCTTTGACTTAATTTATTTAATAGTTTGAAAACTTATTTAAATTATTTATCGCACCTTTGTTTGCTCTCTGCACTGTTAGAAAGTTCAAGAAAACATTAAGGTAAAACAACCGGCAGCAGTTTTCCATCCATTCAACAATCAAGTTTATGGTTAGGAACATTTCTTTATCTTTACGGGTTTGGTAACACCCGTAAAGGTGAAAAAATTTTAGGTAATAATAATAAGGAGAAAAACGTGAATTCAAAATTAAACGGTTTCGTAATTGTTTGCAACTAGCATGATTTAAAATCGCAAAAAGGAAATTTAACTGAATATTGGATTTGGGTCACGTTAGACTTCTCGTTAGGCAATGGACATTGTAGTTAGGTTGTGGTTGAGTTGTGTTTTGTCAAGTGAATCGTGGAAGGGAGCTTAATTTGTTTATCTAGTGGCTCCATTTATCGAGAGAAATGAAAAATACTAGACTTTTTGTGCAAAAGAAGCACTGAGGTACAGCCATTCATGCGCGAAAGAAAGTTTCGTTTTTCAAAAGTCCTGGGTCACCAAATGAGTACAGGACATTGAAAATCCTCATGTGTAAGGAATAAAAAATACCGTGGTGTCATCCCTGGAATTTAAACCCCTGATCAGTCGGCCATGGGATTGATAGATAAGCCTTCTTGGCTAAAGTATGAACCCAGAAACAAGGAACTAAGTGGCTTCGTAAGTTGCCCACCACACACTTATAACAATAAGATTATTTGGCATCCGCTGTTATGTTAAGCATCTGATGGTGGGAAAAAATGTGAATTCGCAATCCTTATCACATGGCTTAGCTTCCAGCTTTCGAAGAATGTGAGCTCAATTCACTTTATCTCTGAGCCTTGCTGACGTTGATAAAATGATGGTTATTTAATTGTATTAGATAAAAAACAGTCAATAAAATTTTTTTTCTCACCGTAAACAGTTTGAATTCCATCTTTTTACGGTTATTTGACTGCTTTGGTGGAATATGATAAAATAACAAATAAACTTGTTAAACTAATTTTTCCGTGAAATTTCTAACAGTATGAGTTTAATACACACATCGTGCAAGTTTTTTAATTATCAGTTCCAACCTACACTGACATGACTAAAAGATCATGTTGTTTTGTTATAATGTTACTAATGTTTCGATCTTTTCTTTAAAAAGAAAACTCTCACTCAGATTTTCTTGAAAGGTCCATCTTTGCAACATGTTATACTTAATTTATATTTCATTTATGATATTTATTAGTTTTGAAACTTATTTGTAACTTTTTCGCGTATTCCTCTTCTACCTAGCAGATTAAAATAAGTTCAGTAGCAATATCGAGTAACTTTTTCCATTGTCAATAAGTGTTTTTTAGTTATATTTAACTTAGATTCCAGTTACGAAGTTTATAAGTTTGAAAACATATTTGTATTCATTTTTGCATCTTTGTTTTAATTAAAGTGAAATAATTCAGTAACAATATCCTGGGACTATTTTTGCTTCAAAATTTTGCCTTCATTGACGTTTAAAGTTCACGTTGTTCTGCAAACAATGATATTAATTTCTTTCCCTTTCCCAAATTAGCTAACATGTTTTTTCAAAAGGTCAATCCTTGAAACATGTTATATTTAATTTAAGATATTTATTAGTTTGAAAGCATTTTCACTGATATCACATTTCATTGTTCTATTGTTATTGCAATTTATCCATTGATCTTTCTATTTGTTTGTGCATGATATATTTTTACTGCTAGCAAATGTAACCTTTAGTAACTCTTTTTCTTTGATCTCTATTGATCACATATTAATTCATCAAGTTCTTTATATTTATCTTTATTATTTAAATGTATTATGCATACAGATAAGGTTAAAATAATGCACACACAGTTTTTCTTAACTATATGGGAAAGCTAATACCTCTTGCAAAGCTACGTTTAGAAAATCAGAGGTTTAAGATAGTGAGTAAAACATCGATGATCATTTTTTAAGCTGATTATTTAAAAATTTTTTTTTTAAGTTTAAATATTTGTATACATGATTGAACATGCACATACATAAAATGCATCTTCATCAGTGCGTCTCTTGAATAAATTTTGGCAAATTTTAAAAGCACTTTTATCGAAAAAAAGATTTTTTTGAAAGGTTATATCACGATTTTTATCGAATGAAATTTTTTTTAAACCTGTTTATTCCGCGTAAAAAGAGTATGACGATATTAATTATGGAATTATAATATAAATAATTAGCATGATATTTTGATTTTTGTGAATATTATACCTATTTTAAGTTGTTCGAACATGTTCGAAACATTTGAATTTTACTTCGATTGTAAGTATTAAAAAGTCCATAATGAAAATCTAAAGGGAGAAAAAAATTCTGGTAAAGTTACAGTACTGTGAGGTAATGACATTTTTGGTTAAAAAAACATAATTTTGGTTAATAAAACCAAAATGAACGTTATTAATTAACGTACAGTTTAAATAGATAAAAAAAAATAGAATTCTGAAATAATTTTTAATCCAACAATCTTATCACAAAATAACCTAATATTTCTCTATTCCACTATACTTAATACTTCTGAAAATTTTACCTTTCCTCTATTTTCATCATTTTTATAACCGTCGTTGAACAGCCGATCGAATTTTCCGTTTACGGCTACTAATGCTCAACTCCGTAGCCTTGTAATTTTGAACCCAATTTAGAAGACAAGGGAACTCGTGGATCAAGTAGTGGAAGAAATTTGCCTTCGTGGAGGACTTTTTTGATGGAACTAACCCGCAATTGCGTTACAGGAAGAGGAAAATCACGAAAACCTCCCACAGTTAGCCTGATGGTAAGGGAACTCTAATCTATGATCCCTCTACCACTGAGGATAATTTACGTCAGCACTGTAGTCGGTGAGATCCCGGTGCGCAATTCATATCGACCCGCCATGGCTGGGATTCGAACCCGGTACACCTCACTGGAAGGCGAACGCTCTATCCCCAGAGCCACCACAGTTCTCCGCAATTGCTAATGAAATTTATTCCTTAATTATCGGGGTTCCGCCAAAAGAAGGTCGATCATTTAGGGTTCCACAGCAGAAAAAAAAACCGCTGCTAGATTTTTGGAATTGTATTTTTGCTAAAATATAAAATTCAAAAAAGTAGTTTGATAAATGTTTTTCTTTTTTTCATGTAGATTTAAAATTTATCTACAATTGGTTTTGTAAATTAAAGACATTTTGATATTGACTAACTGTTGTTTTAGAAATAAATAACAGTAAATAAGTGCAAATTTGAAAAATTATTCTTTGGCTGTGAGCCGTGTTTGGAAACTTTTACCTTTAACGCAGAAAAAGACATAGGTGTTTCATGATGTATTTTATAATCGTAAATTATTAAAATGCTAAATATAATATTTTTCACTTATTTTGAACTAAATTAATAAAAAATAATGAAAAAAGTATTTTAATACTTTTTCCCGATTTTTTATAAAACATATTTTCAAATATGTGTCATATTTTTCCGATTTTTCCGTATATTCCGATATTTTTCCGATTTTTTATGAAACATATTTTTAAATATGTTTCATATTTTTCCGATTTTTCGGTATATTCCGATATTTTTCCATATTTTCCGATTTTTTATGAAACATATTTTTAAATATGTTTAATTTTTTTCAGATTTTTCCTTATATTCCGATATTTTTCCGATTTTTTATGAAACATATTTTTAAATATGCTTCATAAAAAACCGGCGTCAAATTGATAAATACAATTCAAGAACTTTTTTTAACAAATGTGAACACTATTCAAATTCAAATGAAACAGATACTCTTTTGGGTTTTGAAAATGACTCAAAATATTGATTTGGTCAAAAAGGCTTATTTTCTTAATTTATTTTGTTATCTACTCACGCACCTCAAATGAATCATCTCACGAAATGGGAAAAACCACAGATATTAAAATAACTGACAAAAAAATCAATTCTAAGGTAATAAACTTTTAGTCCGTAGCATTGCTTTTAGATTTAAGTTTTTACAGAGCGCAAAATAAAAAACGGACCACCCTGAATAATTTTTGATTTAATGATTAGATCTTCACGTTTTAGAACTCAATCTTAAAGGCTCGAGGGGGTGACTTGAAATATGCTAATTATTTACCGCAGACGTTATTTTAAGTAACGAAATCAGAAACGAAAACGTACTTTCTCTGAATAAACATTCCTTTTTTTCTAACGGGTTCGGATTTCTAACCCTCAAAATATAGGGAGTAGCTTTAATCTGGGAAATATAGTCACTATAGTTTGTTCAGGAGAACGGTCTAAATTTTGGACCCCTTAATGTTAATTTTACTTTTCACGTATCTCGCGAATTTTTCGAACGGTCTAAATTTTGGACCCCTTAATGTTAATTTTACTTTTTACGTATTTC
The DNA here is from genome assembly GCF_043381705.1 of Parasteatoda tepidariorum. Classification (NCBI taxonomy): domain Eukaryota; kingdom Metazoa; phylum Arthropoda; class Arachnida; order Araneae; family Theridiidae; genus Parasteatoda; species Parasteatoda tepidariorum. The sequence goes on from NC_092215.1 coordinate 19,463,235, forward strand.
GCGATATCTCGCGAATTTTTCGAACGGTCTAAATTTTGGACCCCTTCATGTTAATTTTACTTTTTACGTATTTCGCGGTATCTCGCGAATTTTTCGAACGGTCTAAATTATGGACCCCTTTATGTTAATTTTACTTTTTACGTATTTCGCGGTATCTCGCGAATTTTTCGAACGGTCTAAATTTTGGACCCCTTAATGTTAATTTTACTTTTTACGTATTTCGCGGTATCTCGCGAATTTTTCAAACGAATTGAAAAAAATTTGCGCACAAATATTAAACACGTTTATCCTAAGATAATCCCATGCAAAATATAGCTTTTAGTAAATATCTATTATTTTTTATTATTTTATTTAATAACAGTCAAATAATTTTGAATTGTTAAATATACAATTTTTACATAATTTTAAAGATTGAAATTTTAAATGGCAAAATACAAAATTTGAGCAAAATCGGTTAAATAGTTCCTGAAAAATCAAGAGATTTTGAAAAAGTCATATTTTTTAAATTCGATTTCTTAGGAACTGTCTGATGAGGAACTGAGATTTCGCTCAAATTTTGTATTTTGCCATCTAAAATTACATCCCTTAAAATGAAACTGTATACTTTACTATTCAAAAACTTATCGACCATCATTAAATAAAATAATAAATAATTACTAAAACTTACATTTTACATGGGACTATCTTTGGATAAAGGAATTTTATAATTGTGAGAAATCCGAATCCATCGGAAAAAGTTTGGAAGAAGATCTAAAATTTATTTATTTATAATTAATTGTATAAGATATAGCATTTTGAGTAGTAGTGTTATCGTGAATGATAGAAATCAAGAGAATGTCGACTTTCACTGGTGAATGTCCGAAATATTTGTAGTATCCGATCTGATACTAATTTATTCGTTGATATTACTATATTTATTCGATATTTTAACATTTGCTGATGATAGATTTGGAGAAACATCAGTGTTTGGAGTACTGATTAAATGCATACTGGGCAGTGGCAATTGGCTTTTAAAAACATTGATGTAGGGCATACCGGGCAAATGCATACGAGACAGTGGCACTTAACTAGATCTAGTATATATTTCGGACATTTACCAAAGCGACTATGTGATTGTTAATATTCACCGTTGCAAGTCAACAACCACCAATTTTGGTCATTTACAGTAACAGTTGTGATAATTTATTATGACCTACGCGTGAAGTCGAGCAATTAAAGATAGAACAGTTGAGTGTTTAGAGTTAATAAATACTATTATTACTTAAAACAAGTATTTACAAATCATTAATTAGAGTTAATAACAATTATTAATCTTAAAATTAAAAACTGATACTCATTAAATAAAGTCATTACTAATTACATAATGTAACAATATCACAAAAAACCGTAATCCACAAGAAAACATTAAAATCTACGAACAAATGAATTACTTTTCTAATCTATGGATTTTGAAGTACTAGATTGCAATCTTCATGATTTGAGCTGAATACTTAAGGTATTGAATTGAAAGAGAAGAAAGAATAGACAGTAAAAATTTGAAATAAAAATCACCGAAATTGAAGGGCAGTTTCATTAACTTCTATTCCTTGTGGTAATTTCATTTGATAACAGTTAAACAGTCAATCCAATTCAGAGTTTCCGACTACTAATGTTCAACTCCGTAGGTTTGTTATTTTGAACCCAGTCCAGAAGACAAGGAATCTCTTGGATCAAGCATTGGGAGAAACTAGGCTTCATGGATGACCTTTTGATAGGACTAATCAGTATTTGTTTCATATGGAGAGGGAAAAAATCACAGAAGCCTCCCACGGTTAACCCGACGGCAATGGGAGATTCTAACCCATGATCCGTCAACCACTGAGGATATTTTAGGTTAGTACTGCGGTCTATGCGAGCCAGGAGATTTCGTATCAACCAGCTACCACTGGAATTAGAACCTGAGTCCTCTCATTGGGAGGCGAACACACTATCCCCTGAGCAACCACGGCTCAACTTAAAGTTATTTTATTTTATTATATTTTATAACCGTCGTTTAACAGCCGAGCCAATTTTTGGTTCTACGACTACTAATGTTCAACTCCATAGCCTTGTAATTTTGAACCCAATCCAGAAGACAAGGGAACTACTGGATCAAGTATTGGGAGAAATTTGCCTTCGTGGAGGACTTACTGATGGAACTAATCCGCATTTGCGTTACATGGAGAGGAAGACCGCGAGAACCTCCCACGGTTGGCCTGACGGCAAGGGGACTCTAGCCTATGATCTGTCTACCACTGAGGATATTTCACGTCAGCACTGTGGTCGGTGCAAGCCGGATGCGGAATTCGTATCGATCAGTCATCGCCGGGATCGAACCCGGTTCACCTCATTGGAAGGCGAATGCTCTGTCCCCTGAGCCATCGTGGCTCAAATTAAAGTAATTAAGGAATTTGAAAACTGCCAACTTAGAAATAATGCATACAACAATTCGATCTATGGATAAAAAAATAAATTACCCTTAAACAATTGCTCTAGATAGTTAATAATTTTAAATTATTAATAATTAGAAAATTATTCATCATTTTGTTTTCTATTCATTTGAGTTAATTTCTACCATTAATAATCAAATCTAACAATTACAACTAATTAATAAGAGTTAATTACTATTTATCTTTTATTTGAGCAAAAAACTACTACTCATTAAAAGTTAACAACTAATAATGTTCTTAATCATGTCAACAGAAAAAAGTCTACCTACAAGGAAATATTAAAAATCAACGAACAACATAATAATTTCTGATTTAATAATTGGACTTTTGTGTTCTAGATTGTAGTCTTCATGGTTTGAATAGAATACTTAAGATTTAAAAATGAAATAAATATTTGATAATCACTAAATCATTTAAATTGAAACAATTAAATTATTACAATTAAGTCAATTTAAATTTAAACGAAATGAGAATATCAGATTCCCAGTTTAATAATTATAAAGCTATCGATTTCAAAATGTTTTAATTTAGCAGCGAAAATTTGTTAAAAGAAAGAAAAGAAAAACCCTTTATTTATTTTGGAACACTAATAGAAATAGGTAAATAAAAAACGAAAGATTCCACTTTAAGCACTTTTATTTTTAGCATTTTGAGTGATGAGGAAGTTGCACTTGAACTCAAAAATAAGATCCTTTTTTCCGATGTTCTATTAAATCTGTTAAGAAACAGTTTAAGAGTAACAGTTATTTTAATAAATGTGTTAAGCATATATGAGTAAGTTACTTTTTAAAAGTAACGAGTAAAAGTATAAGTACTTTAAGCAAGAGTAACGATAGTAAAAAGTCTTGATTTTTGAAAGTAACAAGAAAAGAGAACAAGTACGAAACAAAAAAAAGTAACGATTTTAAATTACATTAAGTAACCGTAAATTTCATTAAAAAAATTTATTTAAAATGTATTAAATTTTAATTTAAAGGTATAAAACATTAAAATGAAGGAAAATGTTACAAATTTCTATAGAAATAGTGCACGTTGAAAGAAACCAAACGAGAAATCAAAATTCAATGTTTGCATGTGGAAAGGAATTTTCAAATTATGTTCATTTTAAAACAATTAAATCTTCAGAAATTTTGTTTTTTTTGTTCTTAATTTTTTGTAACAAATTAATTTGCTGAAAAAATTCGATAAAATTATGATTTTTGTTTAAAGAAATAGGTAAAAAAATTGTATTCATATACAGGTAAAAACCATTAAAGGTTTCACGGTCCCTCCCACCAGCCGCCCTCTCCCTTTCGGGAAATTGCAATCCTTAAAGATGTTTGAAAAAAGAAGTTAGATGTTAAAGAATATATAATACATTAAATTTATAAATTAAAAAAATTAATTTAAAAATTTAAAAAAAAACTTTTTTGAAAAGGAAAATGTTTTAAAAATTTCAGAAAAAAGAAACGATTTCTTCCAACATTCTCGTTACAAATACTTGAACTTTTTCCAAAAAAAGTAACGATTTCTTTAGACATTCTTGTTACAAATACTTGAACTTTTTCCAAAAAAAGTAATGATTTCTTTAGACATTCTTGTTACAAATACTTGCACTTTTTCCGAAAAAAGTAACGAAAAAACAAGTAAAAGTACTAAATTTAAAAAGCAAAGTAAATACAAGTATAAGTACGTACTTTTTACTTTTACTTTCGTTACAAGTAACGAAAGTAAAAGTATTGCCATGTATGGCGTTAAGCAAACACAATAAATTGAAATTGATTAATATTCGTAATCGAATTGACAAAAAATAGTCATTGTTCAAGAATCAAACAATCTTTTCACAATGTCTTTTGATAACTCATTACAAAATATATATAGTTGTGAGCAAATTATTAAAATTAATTCTTACAATTAATTCTTGAATATATTTTATCAAAATTAAGAAAAATAATCAAATTAAAAATGATAAACGAATTCAAAGTTGAGAGGTTTAAGGACGGTTTCTAAGTTTGAAATTATTTTAATGAAAGGTATAACAAGACACATTTCTTACCATCATCCTCCCTGTACACCCACACTGCAAAAAATTTCGGATTAAATTACGGTAAAAAATACCAGCACTCAGGGTGTCGGTACCTTTTACCGTAAATTCTATTTTTACCAGAACATGTTACAGAACAATAAACCTGACCTAACCAACTTTCATTCTATAACTAAAAAATAACAAAATAATGTTAATTTACAATAATTTTTACTTTCTATTATCATAATTAATATTAAGAATTAAAATTGCAAGAGTAAACGAAAACGATATTTCTTCCCCTAAGTGATTCATTTCTGAGTCTATGACTCAAAACAATAACTAAATAATGCCAACAAAGTACATTTACAAAGAGTTTTATTTTTTGCCTTTTATTGTAATAAATATTATAAATTAAAATTCAATGAGTTAACAAAAGCGATATTTCACCTCAGTTACCTAAATCTCACTGATCCAAATTTGAGTCATTTACTCAAAAGAACATCAAAATAAAATCACTAAAATACATTTACAAAATTTTCATTCTCCAATGTCGTCATAAATATTGAATATCAAAATTTTCTGCAAATCGAAAACAGTATTCATCAGTTATCTCTTGATTTAATTTCGATTTCTACGACTCAAAACAATTACAAAATAATTACAATTTACAAAAAAAAAAAGGTTTTCGTTACATTTTATCGTTATAAATATTATGAATTAAAATTATATGAATAGACCAAAATGATATTTTTTCCCAGTTAGTTAGAACTCAGTGATTCAATTCTGAGTTTATGACTCAAAACAGTTACTAAATAATATCAATAAAATACCGTTACAAAAAGTTTTACTTTCCATTATTCTAATAAATATTATAAATTAAAGTCAAATGAGCGATATTTAACCTTAGTTCACACAAATTTGAGTCGATTTCTCAAAAGAATATCAAAATAAAATCACTATAATAATACAAAAATTTCACTTTCCGAAATTATTATAAATATTGTAAATCAAAATTTTATGACAAGTCGAAAACTATATTAAACATTAATTATCTCGTAAATCAATTTTGATTCCTGATAAAACTAACAAAACAATATCAAGTTTTTCTTTTATGTTATCGTAATAAATATTATGAATTAAAATTATATGATTGAATGAAATGAGTTAGAAGTCAATGATTTAATTTAGAGGCTAATGACTCAAAATAAAAACATTGCATTGAAAATGCGCTTATCGTATTTGCACATTTGACTTCATGACTTTTTCTAACAATTATATACAGTTGATATTCTATTATCATTATGTTTTTTGTATTTTGTTGTTTTCGAATAATACTTGTAGTATACCTATTTTTACCGCAACCGGTAATTTAACAGGGAGAACAATTTACTGCTTTATATGGTTATCAGATCAGAAATTACGATATAATGCGTGTTCAACGTATTGCATTCGATTAGTTGTATATTTATACAAAGACGGTTGCGTAGTTAGTTCAATCAGAATAACTGTGAATTCAAATTTCAAGAAAGTACCTAAAATTTTAGCTTTGCATTTTTTTTGTACGGAAAAGTACAAAAATTAAATGTTTTGGTAAGTAGCTTACATTCTATTTTGATAGCTTTACTTCATTTTTAACTAACTGTTAGTTTTTACCCAGAAAAATGTCGAAACAATCAAGACAGCACAAGTTCTTAGAAAAAATAATATTTATTATAAAAATTATATTTCTTATATACTCTTATAATTATAAGAGTAATTATAATAATTATAGAAATAATAATAATTAGAAGAAATATGTTTGCGGAAAATGTACAATGGAAATATGTATGTAAAAAATACGTTGAGCAAAGAATTGAAAATTCTTATTCTTTGTATTTGTAATACATAAAAATTGACAATATACAATTTTGTTTAATTATAATAAAGTTTTATTAGCTTATTTCCTTCCTAACATCCATATTTCATACATTCAATCAAAAAACAAAAATTCTGGTCATTTGATTGGCTATGGTAGAAATAGGTATATATTCCGTGTTGGTATGTTTAGTGTTAAGATAATAGCAAGATTTTAATTCTAAAATATATTTCGTAGATTTAGGAATATTTAGCATATACTACGATCTTGATTACCATTTCTCATTACTTTTATTATAAATATTGTAAATAAAAATTTAAAAATTGAACCAAAACGATATTTCAGCACGGTTACTTTGTACTCATCAATCGAATTTTGAATCTATGACTCAAAACATTAACAAGATAATCTCACTAAAATGTTTAAAAATTTTCATTTACCATTATCTTTTTCATAAATGATGTAAGAATAAATGAGTGGTGAACGAAAAACGATATTTCAGCACGGTTACTTTGTACTCATCAATCGAATTTTAAATCTATGACTCATAACATTAACAAGATAATCTCACTAAAATGTTTAAAAATGTTCATTTACCATTATCTTTTTCATAAATGATGTGAGAATAAATGAGTGGTGAACGAAAAACGATATTTCAGCACGGTTACTTTGTACTCATCAGTCGAATTTTGAATCTATGACTCAAAACATTAACAAGATAATCTCACTAAAATGTTTAAAAATGTTCACTTACCATTATCTTTTTCATAAATGATGTAAGGATAAATGAGTGGTGAACGAAAAACGATATTTCAGCACGGTTACTTTGTACTCATCAATCGAATTTTGAATCTATGACTCAAAACATTAACAAGATAATCTCACTAAAATGTTTTAAAATTTTCATTTACCATTATCTTTTTCATAAATGATGTAAGAATAAATGAGTGGTGAACGAAAAACGATATTGAAGCATGGTTACTTTGTACTCATCAATCGAATTTTAAATCCATGATTCAAAACATTAACAAGATAATCTCAGTAAAATGTTTAAAAATGTTCATTTACCATTATCTTTTTCATAAATGATGTAAGAATAAATGAGTGGTGAACGAAAAACGATATTTCAGCACTGTTACTTTGTACTCATCAATCGAGTTTTGAATCTATGACTCAAAACATTAACAAGATAATCTCACTAAAATGTTTAAAAATTTTCACTTACCATTATCTTTTTCATAAATGATGTAAGGATAAATGAGTGGTGAGAATTAAATGAAGTGATAAAGTCTTAAAAAATCTTCTGTCTTAAAAGAGAATTCGTAGGACCAATCTTAAGATTCAGCAGACTTACTTTTAAGTTAACTGTTTTTTGGCTCAAACGCTGTAAAACTTTGCCAAGTTACTTACTTACTCCTAGACAATAAAGTTTAACTTGAGGTAGATGCTCTGTCGCGTATTTTCTTCAACGTCATTTAAAAGTGACTGAAAAGGTGCTACTGATTTAAAATTTATTATTTTTTTATTTGAAATTTTTACGAGAAAAAAAAAACGAGAACATTTATCCTTTTTGTTTGTTCTTTCTATGTTTGGAAAAAAATGATTTATTTTTGTCATCAAGTTGTCATACAGATCAGTACAAAAAGTCCCGCTTTATTTATTTATTCGTATTTTTTTTTTTTTTTTTTAATTTTTTNTTAGTTTTTTTTTTTTTTTTTTTTTTTAATATTTGTGGAACATATTTTGACAGTTTTGCTATTGATTTTGAAAATTGAAACTTCTTATTTCTTGTTTTAAAATTCATTCAACTTTTTCGAAAATTGTTTGCATTATTTCTGGTAAATTTATAGCAACTATGTTTAGCTGATCTTGTACAAATTATGATACAAAAATATATTGCATCTAAGATTTTTTATTTATTTATTTTTACCTCGTTAAGTGAAATTTAGCAATGAAAATAGTGCTTTATAATTTATTCAACTTTTTCAAAAATTGTTTGCATTATTTCTAGTAAATTTATAACAACTATGTTTCGGTAATCTTGTACAAATTATGATACAAAAATATATTGCACCTAATATTTTTTATTTATTTATTTTTACCTCGTTAAGAGAAATTTAGCAATGAAAATAGTAGGAAAAAAAATTAATTCAAAACACTCTTTTTAAAATTATGATTAGAGCATAACAATTATTATGATGTTCATTATTGTTTTTATTTCTCATTATTTCATATTGTTTTTATTTCTCATTTAAATCAAAACTAGAAAGTGCTGAAATGTTTTGTCAAAAAATTACAATGTTAACAACTCTCCTAAATCAAGAAAATATATTTTAATGCAGATTAGTACCAATATAGTACCAAAATATATTTAATAAGTAAGCGCCAATTGTAATCATAATCTTGGATCATGGCTACTAATAGACAATTTCATGCCAGAAAAATAAGTAAAACATGACAAGATATACACTCCAATGATGAGCATAAAAACCCAATAAAGTTATTTTTCTACTACCAGTAGTAGTACTACAGCCAATAGTAGGCTTTTGTTCTTTTACTGCCTTCTTCACATATATTTTAAATAGCTTTAGATGGCCTATTTCCTCAAATATTTTATTTATTTATTTATGGCATATTTTTAACAGGAAAAATTGGTTAAAACAGTTTTTGCCTGACTTGCTTCGGATTTTGAAAGTGGAAAAAATGCTTTGAAATGTAATAAAATTGTAAGAATCTTATTTACATCATATTTAGTAAAAATATTGCATCCGTCACATTTTATCTTTTTTAATTCTATTTTTGCTCTTTAAGCTTTAAGTTTTCAAACTCAAACCCGAAACTGATTCGAAATAAATTTGTTTTAATAATATTTTACTAATGCTACAAATTTTTATTATAATTATTTAATAATGATCAATAAGCAATAAAATAATTTAATGGTGGTCCAACAAAAAACTCGTTCACAGACGACGTTGCTCTAAATATTATTAGATCCATTTAAACATTTTTTAATTATGTCTGTTCATTTTTTACGATTTAATATCAAACTTAAAACACTTTTAAAAATCTTTTTTTTATATTCGAAAGCAGAGAAATTCATATGATGCATAATCTTGTTTTAACGTAGTGGTAGTTGGCAAACTTATTTTAACAAAATTAACAAAAGAACGATTTACGAAAGCTCCTTAGATTTATTTTCACCAAAAAGAATCCTAATTTATCTCCTTTTTATTTACGATGGATTAATAAAATGAAATGTTAGTTTTCGTTTTTTATTCTTCCTATTTTGAGAGAACTAAGAAGTTCCCTCAGTTCACAACTAAGAAGTTTTTGAAAAAAAAATATTTTTACATTTTTAGATATTTCGACAATATGCACACTCCAAAATATTGCTAGATGAAACTTATATGCAAACGGCATTTTAAAGAAGGTGAAACTTTACTGGGTGCTAGAACTCACGAGCAGGACCATCACATTTTTCTATGAGATCATGCTCGTCGTAGAATGCTAGATGAAACCTATATACAGACGGCATTTTAAAGCAGGTGAAACTTTACTGGGTGATAGAACTCACGAGTAAGACAATCATATTTTTCTATGAGATCATCCTCGTCATAGAATGCTAGATGAAACCTATATACAGACGGCATTTTAAAGCAGGTGAAACTTTACTGGGTGATAGAACTCACGAGTAAGACAATCATATTTTTCTATGAGATCATCCTCGTCATAGAATGCTAGAGGAAGCCTATATACAGACGGCATTTTGAAGAAGGTGAAACTTTACTGGGTGATAGAACTCACGAGCAAGACAATCACATTTTTCTATGAGATCATCCTCGTCATGGAATGTATGATCGCAAACCCAATCAGTGAGAAGTTAAAGGGAAGTTTTTCAATGTTATATTTAAAGAATTAACACAAGAATGAGATTCAGAAAACATTTTATTCACGTTAATATTATTGATGAACAGTGAGCAAAATAAAAAACGGACCTCCCTTAAAAAAATTTAAGTATAAGGTATACGATTTTTTTTCATTATTTTAAAGAATAATGCTAACATGGCAAAATGCAACATTTGAGAGAATTTGATTCGAATTTCTAAAGAGTCATTTTTCTCAAATATTATATTTTGCTATAAAAAATTATATTTTTTAAAATGATGAAAAAACTTATATACCTTACAATTCAAATTATTTTCATTTAATATTAAATAAAATAATAGAAAAGGGTTAATATTTACTGAAACTTGTTTTTTGCATGGAATTCTTTTTTGATAAAAGAATTTCATAATTATGTACAAATTTTTTTCAATTCGCTTAAAATGTCATCGAGATATAGCAAAATGCGCAAAAAGAAAAATTAACATTAAGGGGTCCAAACTTAGGAGCGCCTTCCTGACCAAACTATGGGAATCATATTTCCCAGATTGCGGCTGCCCCCTATATTTTGGGGGTCAGAAATCCAAATCCGTTGAAAAAAAAGTATGTTTATTCAGAGAAAGTACGGTTTTGCGTCTGATTTCGTAACTTAAAATATCGTCTGCACTTATTAATTAGCATATTTGAGGTCAGCCCCTCGAGTTATTACGATTGTGAAGATCCAATCATTAGATCAAAAGTTATTAAGGGTGGTTCATTTTTTATTTTGTGCACTGTACAAAGAAATTGCTCAAAAGAAAACGATGTAATTGATGTACAAAAAATTGCTCGAGGAGATGCTCTGAGAAATCGCTTGCTTTTTTTATAAATGCACAGCATAAAAGTGCAGTTATAATGTAAAGCTTGCTGTTTTAATAAATGTATCAACAACAAAAAACAATGAACCACCTCGAATAAATTATGATTGAATCTTCACGTTTTAGGACACAATCTTAATATTCAAGAGGGTAACCTCAAATATGCTAATCAATTGTTGCAGACGATATTTCAAATTACGAAATCAGACACAAAAACGTACTTTCTCTGAATAAATATACCTTTCTTTCAACTGATTCGAATTTCTAACCCCCAAAATATAGGGGGTAGCCGCAATCTGAGAAATGTGATCCCCGTAGTTTGGTCAGGAGTTTGAACCCCTTAATGTTAGCTTTATTTTATCCGTGTTACACCATATCTCGAAAACTATTTAAGCGAATTGAAAAATCTTTGCACGCAATTATAAAATTAGTTTATCCAAAGATAATTCCAAGCAAAAAATAAATTTTAATAAATATTTGTCATTTTTTATTATTTTGTTAAATAATAGTCGAAAAAGTTTTTAACTGTAAGGTATAAAATTTTTTATATCACTTTAAAGAATGTAATTTTACATTGCAAGATACAAAATTTGAGCGAAATCGTTTGACTAGTTTCTGAGATATCGAATTTTAAAAGCACGGTTTACTTAAAATTAAATTTCTCAGGAGCTTTTCAATCGATTTCGCTCAAATTTTGTATTTTGCAATGTACTTACTTCGTAAAAAATTGTATACCTTACAATTCAAAATTTTTCGACTATTATTAAATAAAATAATAAATATTTACGAAAATTAATAATTTTTCTAAATAATTATTCATATTCATATTTTGCAGAAAATTACTGTGGGATTGGCAAGTTTTATAATTGTGTGCAAAATTCTTTCAATTCGGGCGATTTTTCAGTCAGTTTTACAGATATTGAAAATAAAAAAGTAAAACTTGAAAATAGTACATATTAAGGAGGTCTGAGTTTTGACCGAGTTCTAATTCAACTCTTAATCTGCTTAAGAGAAAAGGGATGTTTATTCAGAGAAAGTAAGTTCTTGTACTCCTAATCTGTTTAAGAGAAAAAGGATGTTTATTCAGAGAACTTAATCTTTTGCGTCTAATTTTGTACTTTACTAATTAGTCGTCTTCACTATTTAGCACTACACATTGCAGAAATCTGATTCAAACTATTAAAATATAACTTTGCATCTTAGTTTTTAAGTACAAATAAGTATTATCTTAGTTTCATAATTTATTGAATATTATCCAGGGTATCCAGGTTGTTTTTTCCCAGAGGTTCTTATGTGTATTTTTATATTTTTAGAATTTTTGCCAAAAAAATTTGAAAATACATATTAAGTTTCGTGAATTAATGTCTGAGTGAAGAGAAAAATACAAAACGAATATAATATCAAAGTCTGACGCTTCATTATCGAGAAAGGTGGTATTTAAAAACATCTAAGCCTGTTTGATTGCGGTTTTAAGGTGTTCAATGCTGGTTAAGGTGTTAAGGTTATCACGCTTCATCTTTGCTTTGTTTTCTCTGGCAATGAAATAGTGTTAGACGATTTTAATCTCGATTTCTCAGTTTTGATTTTGTTCTTCCCTAACTTAAATATTAATTAAAAAGCTATACTATGTATATTTTTTTACCTTATTTTTGACAATGATTTTGAAAATACATATAAAGTAAGGGCGATGATTACAGAACACCTTGTATAACCAAATTCAAATACTCAACATTATACACTTTTTAATTGAAGCGATCAATGTTAAATAGGGGTACGTTACAAATCTGCACTTTCGAGAAAATTTAAAAAAAAAACTAAAAAAAAAAACTGTGTAAAACTTCTTGATATCAAATACCGATTAATTTTCTAGACTGCCTAAAGATTTGAATCCAACAATTTGGAGGCAATTGAAATAATCTTTCCACAAGTGCCAAAAATTAAAAAAACTGTGTCAATTGTGGAAAGATTGTTTCAATTGCTTACAAATTGTTGGATTCAAATCTTCATAGTTTCAATTATAGTTTTCACGAATTGAATGTCATAGAATTGGAAACTACAACTATATTAGCATGGTAACGACAAAAGGTACAAATTTGTACTATTATCTTGTATTCTCACTAACAACATAACTATTAATGTTTAATTTAATCAGGCTAAATTTTTCTACTCTTTTTTGCAAACTACTACATTTAGTGAAAATTTCTAACTTCTACACACTTTTTTGGGGGGTTTGTATCGTCATGTCTTTAACTTCCTGTATACTTTGTACTGTAGAGTTTTTTTTTTTTCTTTTTAAGTAATTACGATTTATACTAAAGATTATCAACGTACTTATGAATTATATTTATGAAAGTAAAATATTATTCATAAAACTAATAATTCATCAATTTCTTGAATCGTAAAGTATAAATTTCTTGCGGTATTCCAGTTGAACTGGCCCGTAGTCAGAATTTCTGTTCAAGTGGAAATCCTGTTTTTGCAAGCATCATTAATAGAGGTGATATCAGATATCTTTTAAATCATAGATTTTCAATATAGATGTGCTTATATATTTAATACATCATCTATATTCGTTTTTTGACTATTGTCATAAATAAATATAAAAATTAGCATTACTATAAGTATCAATATCAAGAGAAAACGATGGCAGGTCATTGTATAATGTTTGGACAGATAAATTGCATGATTTGAAGCAGTTTTTTTTCTTCACAAGATTCAGTTCCTTTGGTTATCGCTAGGATAAAATTAATACAAATCATAAATGTGTTAGCTTGTGAAATATATTTTATATTTCTTATGGAAAAGTATTTATTTAAATGTAATTTTAATTTATGATCTTTTCTTAATATTTTCTATTATTATGCTTTTGAACTGGATTATTAAACCAAATACGAACAAAACACGAAGAAGTGTTTCATTATTATTAAATCGTATGACTATGACATTATTTTACTACGTAACAGTTTATGTAATAAACATCTAAACTTATAAACCTTCGCAATTTATTAAACAGAAAATAAATTACTTATTTTTATTATAAGCTTTGTGTAAACTTCGTCTAGTCATAACATGAAATTACAGTAATGCTTACGAAGTTGTTATGAAACATTACTTTTAATTAACTTTTAGCAAAATTACAAAGCTATCTCATTGGTAAAAAACATTTAACGAGTTTTCGTGACAACCAAAAATAAAATAATTAATTTAAATAGGAAATCGTAAAAAGGAAATCGTTTCAAGGGTAAACTAGAAAATAATTAGGTATAAATTTATATCTCATAGAATACTGAAATAAATCAGTGAAATAAATATGTGTTAAAGTAATAAAACATTTTGGGATTTTCAATTGATTAGTTTTTAATTTAGATGAAATTATGATGTTTCTCGTAAGAAATAAAAAATAATCTTAATAATTGTGGGAATTGATGAGAGAGTTGACTTTATTTCATAAAACATTATTTTTGTTGAAAATATTCTACGAAAATGTGGGGGGGGGGGCGCAAATGTCTCTGCTACGTGATGTTGAGCCCAACCTGGACCCTCTTGGTGAAGGGGCTGGAGTCAAAATATGCTGAGAATTTAACTAATTCAGATTACTATATCTGTCGCAAAAATTATGTCTCGTAATAAAAATACATTAATGTTACTTATTTTAATGTTTATGCAAAATTTACAGTTAAAAATTAAAGGTGTTATCTTGTGAGCGAGTATAGAAACAACATTTTGAAAAAAGCGTGAAAATGTCAGCCAAAAAGTCAATATTTTCGACTAATAAAACAATTTATAGTTTCGACTAGTAAAAAAAAATTTTTAAACAAAATTTAACTTGTTGTCTAGTAGTAGAGTAAAAACAAATGAGCAATAAATTAATAAATAATATTAATTAATATTATTTACTAATTTATAATATAAATAATTAATAATATAAATAATTAATAATATAAATAATTATATATAATATTAATTATATATTAATATTAATTTATAATTAAATAATAATATTAATTTTTGAAAATTTAATTGATGTACGTACTAACAAAAAAACATTTTAAAAGAACTGAATTTCTTCAGAACTAAAAAGAGAGAATGATTTGGTGAAATTCATTTACATTTCTTTTCATAGATGTCAGCAGCAATTGGATTACTCTTAGCGAGTAATAAAGTACTGAGTTTTTAGAACATTTAAGTTTTCATGTTCAAAATTAATAGGTTAGAATAGTTTGTGTAAGATGTCGATTTTTTTCTTTCTTATTTGGACTTCTTATTTATTTTAAATTACCTTCTGAACCAGTTTCGATGAAATAAAAATGCTTTGAATATCGTTGATTTCTCAAAATGTTGTATAAATATTATAATAAGTAGTTTAGTTTATTACACTTTTTAAAGGCATTTTTGTTAAAATCATGGCAAATATCTTATGTTTGATGGCGCCGATTAAAATAATGTTATTTTTTAAACCGTATATTAAAACATTATATCCGTCCGTTATATTACATTCATCCGTCTTTGAAATTTGTATTGAAAGTTTTAATTGCTTCGTTTTCGCCCTAAAAAAATAAATCAATAAATAAAATAAAATAAAATTAAATAAATAATTAAATTAAATAAAATTTAAAAAAAAAAAATAAAATAAAATAAATAAAATAAATAAAATAAATAATAATAAACTAATAAATAAAATAAATAAAAATAAACTAATAAATAAAATAAATAAAAATAAACTAATAAATGAATTAATAAAAAATAAAAAAAATAAGTAAAATTTAAAAAAAAGATAAATAAATGATATTAAGTCGAATAGAATGTCCCTTCAGCATCGAAAATAAGATTAAAAAAATTACGCATGGTTGTATTTAAGTTAAATTAATAACTTTTTTTACATTTAATTAAGTCACACAAAAAATATGCACTTGCATTCCATATAAATAAATAAAATATCTTGTTAAGGATAGACTAAAGCAACTATACATTAAATAGGTCTGAAATTAATATTTAAGTGAAGAAAAATGAAAAAGCTATCAAAATTTAACGAAACATTACTGAGGAAAGCGGGACTGAAAATATTAAAACCTGTTTGTTTACCGGAAGAACTAGATGAGTTGAAAAGCAATTATTAGTAACACTTCATCACACAATCAAACTGGATTTAATGTTTTTATTTCGTCTTCAGCTGTGATTCATTAAATTTCAATAAAGTTTCAGTGTTTCTTAATTAAAATATTAATTTGCGATTTTTAATGAATATGCTTCAATTTTTCAAAGATTCTAAAAATATACACTTTGTATATGTCAGGAAAGGGAATTATGGTCATTGCCGTTGAACTAACCATGGAAGTTTCAAATGTTTTTTTTTTCTTTATTGCGTATGGTAAATAGAAATGTCCTACACACAGGTAAGTTCTATGCGATATTCGAATCAGCAATTCATTTCTTTTCTGGGTTTAATAAAAATTATAAAATTGCAAAGTGTGCGGAGTGAGTTGTTATCGACAATGTCAACCTTCGTCTATGTAAAGGAACCAATTATCGAGTTAACATGTCTTACACACTATTGAATTGGAATTATATTTTTGTAGTGGTAGATACGCTACAGTACTCCCCCACCAGAATTATAGAATACGATGATAGAATTCGATGAACGGATACCACTAGTTGATTCATTGCTGTTTTGTGAGAAGACGGGAGAGCTGTATTAAGACTACCGTACTTTTTGAGTGCTGTTCGTGAGAGCTGTATTAAGTTCACGATCGTGCTCGCACCTGTGTTGCCTTTAGCAGTCGAGTGAACACTTGTCGACGTTATGTGTGATCGAGACTGAGTAGCAACAGCGTGAGGAGGAGGATAATGTCGCAGTCACAAGTAGCAAGTCAACTGTTCAATGTGGAGAATCCATCAAAGAAGGCATGTTCAATTCGAAGTGGGAGTTTCTGTCAAGGTAGGCGTGATCACGTCCGGGTCACCAATGGGGAGAGTGAGTTGTTATCGACAATGTATCGACGTCTGCTTCGTCTATGTAAAGGAACCCCACCATAGAATCGAGTTAACATGTCTTATACACTATTGAATTGGAATTATATTTTTGTAGTGGTAGATACACTACACAAGGCATTAGATTAAGACCCGGATATCCTCCATGTAGACTGTCATATTGTGATGATGAAAAAACAAAATATATGAAGTTGCCTTAAAATTTATATGTTTATACTTAAAACACATACATTATTTAACTAATTCATTTTGGATAATGATTAGACAAAATACATGCATTTGATTTGGAATTTTTTTGTTTATTATTAGACCAGCTTTAAATAATGGTAGAAAATTCGATTTTTGTGTAGAAATTTACAGCTTCGAAGAAAGTTAACGTATAAATGCGATAAAATATTTTAATGCAATTAATTGTACTAAATTAGCTTTTTTTTTAGTTATTTATAATTATTACATAAAAATTGATAAATTTTAATTTGTTGAATTTTTTGCATATTGTTAGATATTTTTATAGTGTAATTCTTCTCATTTAGGTTATAAAACAAAATCCACTAGACTCAAATAATAAAATACTACTAAGTCACACAAGACTATCCAAAAGGTGAATAGAATTTCTAATTTTTTTTTAATTTTTTCATTTTGATTAAAATTTTCGATCATCGTGGGTAAATTCAATCATACTTTTACATAGACAACTGCTTCGCTAGGCTTTAAAATACAAAAAAAAAAATTAAGACGCTTTTTTTTTTTTTTTTTTTTTTTTTTTTTTTTTTTTTTTTTTTTTTTTTTTTTTTTTT
>NC_092215.1:19481306-19542292 GCF_043381705.1 Parasteatoda tepidariorum
GATAAAACAATTCATAATAGCAAACGAAATCGTCCTTATAATAAACTTATCGTTACAAGCAAATAAATAGACTCAACTCATTAGGAAAGATCATCTAGAATAACTATGAAGATAAACTAGATTTTCATTACATTCAACCACATTCATATAAAAACGTTGGATAAAACAATTCATAATCGCAAACGAAATCGTCCTTATAACAAACTTATCGTTGTAAGCAAATAAATAGACTCAACTCATTAGGAAAGATCATCTAGAATAACTAGATAAACTAGATTTTCATTACATTCAACCACATTCATATTGAAACGTTGGATAAAACAATTCATAATCGCAAACGAAATCGTC
Organism: Parasteatoda tepidariorum; assembly: GCF_043381705.1. Classification (NCBI taxonomy): domain Eukaryota; kingdom Metazoa; phylum Arthropoda; class Arachnida; order Araneae; family Theridiidae; genus Parasteatoda; species Parasteatoda tepidariorum. Next base: position 19,481,655 of record NC_092215.1, read on the forward strand.
CTTATAATAAACTTATCGTTATAAGCAAATAAATAGACTCAACTCATTAGGAAAGATCATCTACAATAACTATGAAGATAAACTAGATTTTCATTACATTCGACCACATTCATATAGAAACGTTTGATAAAACAATTCATAATAGCAAACGAAATCGTCCTTATAATAAACTTATCGTTACAAGCAAATAAATAGACTCAACTCATTAGGAAAGATCATCTAGAATAACTATGAAGATAAACTAGATTTTCATTACATTCGACCACATTCATATAGAAACGTTTGATAAAACAATTCATAATAGCAAACGAAATCGTCCTTATAATAAACTTACCGTTATAAGCAAATAAATAGACTCAACTCATTAGAAAAGATCATCTAAAATAACAATGAAGATAAACTAGATTTTTATTACATTCGACTTCATATAGTAAAGGTCGGATATAATAATTCAAAGTGGCAGAGGAAATTGTCGTTAAAGGTGGTTCTCCTTATAAACAAATAAATAGACTAAAAGATAAAATAAATTATTATAATTACTATATAATTACTATAATTAAAATTAATTAGTATTTTGATTTAAAAAAATATTTAAATTAAACTGCTTTTGAATACAGATTGCAAATTGGACCGAGAGTTTATACAATTGGCAGGGGAAAAAATGAAATGAAATGCAATTGCTTTTGACATCATTACACTGTATTTTGATTTCAAAAGCAAGATGTACAGAAGGAAAATAAGGGGCATTCTTTTGAAGAGTGCGAGAAAATTCTTAAAAGTAGCTGAAGAATTTTTCCTTTTCAACGAGGAGTATAACTTAGCCGATGGTCTCTCACACATGTTAGTTTTTACTTTGGTTTGGTATTAATGACAGAAATAAATAAATTTATTTCCAATTTTGCATTTTGTCTAATAATATTGACTAATAAAAACAACAGAAAAATGCTCCCTGGTGGAAAAAAAAATTTTAATTGCGAAAAGGATAGAAATTTTTAACTCGTTAAAAATTTCTAGAAACATTAAAAACATGCAATGTTTGTATGTTTAATATTAGTACTTTAAACATGTTGTATCTATAATATTCTCCATGTTGCACCTATAAGCATGCAATATCTGCGTCTTTAATATCAGAATCTTTAATATTTTGTATCTATAGTATTACATATGTAGTACCTAGGACTGATTTTGTTTCATTAAAAAAAATTTTTTTTTTCTGAATTGTATGGCAGAATTCATTCATAAAAAATTATAATTTTCCCCAAAGTACCAGAGTTTTTTGAATTTTTACTTCCTGCATGAAAAATAATTAGTTCAAATTCATACAAGATTCCCTCTATACTTATTTTGTAAATATCACAACAGTGCGTACGTTAGATTCAGAAAATCATCAGATTAATAACAATTCAGTATAATGATTCTTTCGTTCATCGAATAAATGTTTATATAAATACTTAATAAAGCTGTTTTTAAATACACTAGGTAAAATGCTTTTTAAATTCATGTTTATATAGGAAGCAAAAGGTATAGGTTATGTACACAATTCTTTAATAAAAATGACGTTTTTGAATAACGTTCATATTGTGATATATTCAAGCGTGACAAGATATCCGGAGTTCGTTTATCGGTTGAGTTGTTTTCAGTAGTGCAAAAGACGATTTGATTATTCCCCCTTTTCATGCGGTTGTGTATTTTATTAAAAGTGATACGATTCAGTAGATACACACCGGACACCGGTACGTGCATACAAGTTCTTAAAAGTTTTGCATACCCAGTTATTCAAATTTCCCAAATTTTAAACCAGTACTTAAAAACGTAAAAATAACTTGAAAAGTTGAAATCACAAATAGTTAATCTGAAATATTTTTTTAATTAAAAAAAAAAAGATTTTATTTTGTGTAAAGAAATTTGTGATCATATCCTCTATTGTTTCATACATCATTTTCTATAGCTTTATGTGTCATTTTCAATTGCTTCATATACCATTCGATTTCAATATAAGACGATCAAATTTACGGCGCGTACTGGTTCTTTGAATAAAAATATTAAAAAATATCATGTAAAAAATTTATTATTTTGAAAATTTAAAACTCGATTATATTTAAAAGCAATAATTTTTATAATAATTAATAACAAATGTAATAATAATAAATAAATAAATATAAATAATAATAAATGAGTAATAATAATGATAAATAAAAATAAATGTGTAATAATAATGAAAAATAATAACAAATATGTAATAATAATAATAAATAATAACAAATGTAATAATATTAATAAAAAAATATAAGTAATAATAAATGTGTAACAATAATAATAAATAAATATAAGTAATAATAAATGTGTAATAATAATAATAAATAATAATAAATGTGAAATAATAATAATAAATAATAACAATGTAATAATAATATTAAATGTGAAATAATAATAATAATCAATAATAACAATTTAATAATAATAATAAATAAATATAAATAATGAATAATAATAAAGATGTGTTAATAATAATAATTAATAACAAATGTTTTTTTCCTTTATTTCTACATCTAATTTCTTTTTCTGAAAAAAACGGGAAAAAGTTTTTGTATGCTTATCCTTTTTTATCCTATGATTTGGAGGATTACGTTATTTTGGATTTATTCCATCCAGAATGTTAATTTTAATTTATTTAGGACTAATAGGAGCATTCATATAGCACTGGAATCATATTCGAAATGTAGCGAAACGGACAAAATTATCCAATGCCTCCTTATTATCCATTCCTTATACTCCAAATTATCCAATGCATTAATGCTTATGCTCCAAATTATCCAAATTAATAAAATATCTTCCACATTAGCTACTGGAAATTATCATTCCAGATCATATTTAAATTCGTACCAGGTGTAGATTTTTACTGATATTAAATTTATGGTGTTCCAAAATCACCACCCTTAACATAATTTTAAAATCTGTGATGGAAAGCCATTGGCCTACTTATAAGAGTCACAAATGAATAATTGAATAAATAATAATGTTATTAAAATCTGACAAAGCCTGTTAAATAATGTTGAATTCCACTTAAGATAAATCTCAGAGATCGCAAAAGAAGTTTAAAATAAAAAAAATTTTGCAGAATTTAAAAAAAAACATAAATCTTATCTTGAATTGATATTTATTTATAGAGAGTAATAACAAATATAGACATATAGATATAACATATTATAGCAACAGGTCAAATAGGTAGAAAATGCGACTAAAATTAAAAAAATGCATACACATTAAAAATTAATTTTACAAATTTATACCTCTATAGACCATATTTAGGATATAAATAATTAAGTATGTAAACCATTAAAATAGATCCATTAATTTAGCATTCAAGTTGTAATTTTATATTGTAAAAATGCTAGTTGAAATCATTTTCTATTTTTCAAATACGTGCATCATTCTTGAAAATGATACCAAAGATTTAGCAAAAAATTAGTAACTTTTTTCAAAAAAATGACATTCGAATGTGCGTGTCTGAAAGCGACTAAAATAGCAAGAATACAAAAAATTTAGAAATTATTTCCATAAATTTGTACCGCCAAGACTGAATTTTTAGGACAGTAATAATTTCCACGTGCGTCATTCGTTAAAATATAGGTATACACTAAGTATTTGAATAATAAATTTTTACAAAAATAGCAAATGAATGCTTAATTATTTTAGGCAAAAAAGAGACTTAAATTGTTAGGATACAAAGGATACTTTCGATATTAATTTCAATGGAGTAGAAGAAAATTGGGCTTTTTTTTTCTTTTTTCCTCTCATTGCCTTTATCAGTTAATTTTGTTTTTTAAAATTTGCAAACACTTTATCTTCGTTTCTCTATTTCAAAATTCATTCAGGAAATTCTTTCAAATTTTTATTCAAATTTCTTTCAAATTACAATTCAAATTTTTTTCCAAATTTTAAACCGAATTTCTTCCAATTTCAGTAAAAGTTTCTTTCAAACTTCAATTCGAAATTTGATAAATTTCAATTCAAATTTCTTTTAAAAAAATTATTTCAAAAATATATGCTTCTTAATTCCTCTTTCAATTCATCGGAACTAAAGGCCAACTGCTTCATACTAAATTAATTGATTAATTGATGCTTTAATATCTATACACAACAACTACGTTTACATTAATTAAGACATTAGATTAATTCTGTGGGAATGAAGCATAAGAAAATTACCAATAAATCTTCTAAATAATGACTTTATTAATTCTCATACTTCTTTTTATTTACTCAATAGCTGTCTTATTGCATTATGCTTGTGTTATTTTTCCTATTTGATAAAAAATAGGACGTTGTATTTTTATTTTCGTTCCATAACAGTTCAAGTCTTTTTATTTTATTCTATTTTATTGCATTAGAATAATAAGGCATATACAGGGGGTGGACAAAATAATGGAAACACTTCTCTGCTAATAAAATTTTTCATATTTCTCAAGAAATAATAAGAAAATAATTTTGTAACTTCATGATATTTTAGATCATGCGATTTCTCATACTTATCCATGAAGTTAAAAGCTTTTAGAGGATTGAGGGACCGACAATAAATTACAAACGGGAAATAGTGTTCTTGAACACCAAAACCTACAGCAATAGATTTGTAGCTAATGACAGTTATTTTGGATATTGTGTACAATAATTACAGAAAATTTCGTAAGCTTAGCTTAAATATTCATGGAGATATGGACATTTTTATGAACAACTTATTTTTCTGCTTTTCTTTCTTTTTTTTTTGCTATAACTTTAAAAATATTCAATAAAATGAAACAAAATTTTTAGAGCAATTTAAAATTCATTACAAAATTATTACTTTAAAATTTGAAGAAAGAAAAAATCTTCGAAAAAGGTGCAATATATAAACAATTAAAGTAGTTCTTCTTAACTGCGCATGCACGGAAAAAATTTAATAATAATTTTTTTCTTTTTGTTGTTGCAGTTGTTGCAGTTCATTTACGTAGCACTAGAGATGCACAATGAGCTATTGGCGACGGTCTGGGAAACATCCCTGAGGAGGATCCGAAGACATGCCATCACAATTTTGATCCTCTGCAGAGGGGATGGCACCCCCGCTTCGATAGCCCAACGACCAGCACGAGAAGTCAAGCACTTTACGATAGAACAGTTTAACGAGAACCCATACCGCACACCCTCGGTCCCTACGCAAACTGATTCAAGTGGTCACCCATCCGCACACTGACCGAAGCCAGTGATGCTTGACTTCGTAGATCTGCTGGGAACCGTGTCTCAACGATCAGTCCACAGCAGGACTTTTTCTTTTAAATTTTCCAGTTAATCGTATTTGGCAACTGAAGAAAAAAAATTCGATTTAAATATCTTAAAAAATTTAAAAATTTCACGCAATTTTCTAAGTAGTTTTTGTACTTTTTAAAAGAAACTCAAAATGATAAGGGGTTTTCTACAAATATTATTTTTTATCAAAAGACAAAACTAAATAATGAATGACAATACTTAATAATGAACGTTCATACACCGAAATATGATTGTATAAGGAAAGAAAACATGCGAATTGGGGGGCTAGCGCTCATGCCATCACAATTTTGATCATCTGCACAGGAGATTGCTCCCCTGCTTAAGTAGCCCGATGACCCTACGAGCGAAGTTAAGAACTTAACAGTTCAGAAGAGCAGTTTATCGAGAACCATTACTGTGCACCCTCTGTCCCATCTCAGGCTGATGAAAGTGGTCACCCACCGGCTCACTGACCGCAACCAATGATGCTTGACTTCGGTGTTCTCCCGGGAATCCTGTCTGAACAAGCTGTCCACTGCTCGACGTCCCCTCATTGAAAGGTCTAACATCTGAGCAAACGCTTCTCACAAGTTGTTTTATTTATTAACTTTTTTCTTTTCTTTTTTCATAACGGAGCGGAACAGCTGTCAATGTTCAACTCCGTAGCCTTCTAATTTGAACCTTACCAGTGGGCCAGCATCCAAGGTTTCGTGGCCAAAATTAGTATTTCGATAAAATTTGTTTCATAATTTGGGGGTTTTTATGTGCAGGTAAATTGAATTCATAGTTGAAATTTTGAAATACACTAAAAATACCCAAAAAAAACAAAACAAAATGGCGGTTGAAATATGGCGAGCAAAAATAAAAAAATAATATAGTACGTTTAAATAATTAAATACAGCAATGAAAATATAATAATTTTCATAATTTCACATTAAAAATGAAAAGCAAATTACATTTCCGAAGTAATATTACAAAATAACGCGAAAACATGAAGAGAAAAAAAACACAATTTTTGTATTTCGGTATATTTAGTCCACCTTTGCAATACGGGTAAAATGGGGCAGGTTTTTTCGAAAGAAGAAACATCAAGGAAGACAACAAAAAAAAAAGTTTAGCTAATTACCTCGTGAAACTTTTTGAAACTAAGTTTCGAAAGTCATTCAAACATTGTAAAATGTCAAATGATAAGATATAAACTATAAGTTTGTCAAGAGTATTAACTAATCCAACAAATTGAAAAATTGTAATATAATTTCAGACTAATTACTCTGATAAAAATGTAACAGTAAGGTGAAATTCCTATATATATTTCTGATATAAAAATTTAAAAGTTACATTTAAAAAAAATTTTTTTACCATACTTTTCATTACATTGTACTCTCGTCGGTCCAAAAAGTAAATTATAACGTTTGGAATGATTATGAATACTTAATTTGGGCTATATTAAAACTGCATACACATATTTTAATTGAAAATTTAATTTTTGACATTTGGCCAAAGATCATGGTCTTCTGGCCCACAGTGTTTACATAGAAGACAAGGGAACTCCTGGATTAAGAATTGGGCCAAGCTTGCCTCCGTGGTGGACTTTTGGCGGGAATAAAAGTCATTTGCGCTACATAAAGAAAAAAAAAACTACGAAAAACTCCCACGGTTAGCTAGACAGTAAGGTAGTATTGAAGCTTAAAACTAAGAAATAGATCACTTACATTCGAAGAACTGTCATTAAATGGTCTAGCCTCAGTAATGGCTAAGGAACGTACGCTAACTATATCGTCTTCCATGTCTTGAGAACCAAATCGAACACCTCCTTTTCTTTTGCTACTAGTATCCGAAACTGGGCTTTCAATTACATCACCATTACAGACAGACATGAGAGATAATGAAGATCAAAGTATTCCGAGCTGTACCTGTGGAGGGTTAAATAAACATAACAGAATCTCATAAATCCTAAGAAAAGTCATTATCTCATATTTTATTGCTATCTTTCAGATAAAAGTTCAATGTTCATAAGAATTGGGTTTGGTTTTTTTAGCGTGAATTTACTTTGCATTTCAAGAAAAGAATGTTTTGAGTCTGTAAATTCGAGAGTAATTTTGCGATAATAGTAATCGATTTTGACTCTGGTAAGTTATAAGTTTAGGTCCTACATGTGTAAAAATAAGGAAAATAAATTTTTGATTTTATGCAAATTAATTACATAAACATTAACAATGAAGTGTACAAAACTATAGCCATAATGAATATTATGATAATTATTTAAATTATCACTTACTACTACTTAACTAATTTGCTTACAAACTTAATTAAATTACTAAATTAATTAGGTTTGATATAAAATGTAATTTTAATTTAAACGCCTAATCGAAATTTGAAGCAATTGATTCTATTTAAAGTTTTCAAAAATAAATAAATATATAAAAATAAAAACGTATTCTATTATTCGAGAAGCTGAAATTCAAATGGAAATATGACAACGATTTAAAAAATCTCCTGTTATTCACTTTGCTTAAAAATAACATGCACACACACATACAACTTAAGTTATTTGTCTTGGCATGAACAATATAAATTTCGCAATAATTTACAGAAGTCTAGCTAGGTAAACCATTGAGTAGAATCTATATTTACTGTTGCTAGGGGTAAGTAAGATATGGTGGGACATGGGGCTTATGTGTAACTTGGGGATTTACTTATGCTGAATTTGCTAAACAAAGCGATATTTAAAAATATAAACCTATCAGAAACATTTTATGAAATTAATTTCCAGTCGAGTATGTTTTACTGAAACATTTAATTACGATTCATTCTCTATATGAGCAAAAATATCCTGTATGAAATTATAAATGTTAAGTAGTATTACGAACTACCGAACACACAAATTTTAAAAATCGAAAGAAACAAATTAAAATTTTCGTTTTTAACTAAACGTTTTACATTTTTGCCCACCAAGCAACCCCAGAAAATACAGTATACTCTCGATATTTCGAACTTCGATACCTCGAAAACCTCGTTATGTCAACAAAAATATGTTTTCCCCTTGGCAATACGTATTCACCTAATGTTAATTTGAATTTCTAGGTCAAAGGGTTTCTTCTCAAAACCTTGCTATGTCGAATTTTTTTTCGAAATAGAAAACGAATTTTTCTCACAAAAATCACAATGTAAGTTCATTGCAAAACCAATTATTTTTTATTTAATGCATAATTATTTTTGTCTTACTTTTAAAAATAAAATTATCATCGTTGTATTTAGACTTACAGTCAACTATCATTACATACGTAATTAATAGTAGTAATCTTATGTTTCATGATTCCACTTTTTAGGGTAATATTTTAGAATATGTTTTCCTACTTTTAAGAACATATTTAGTTCTGAATTTGTATCTCGAAAACTCGCTATCTCGAATTTTTTTTAGCGTCCCATCAACTTTGTGATATCGAAAGTATACTGTATTAAGTATTTAGAAGACAGTTACAAAAAACCAAGCACAAAATGATATTGTGTGAAATTAGGTAGTTCGATAAAAGATAGGAGGGAACAACATGACCAAAATATGGTTTTTTCCCTCCCTTTTTTTTCCAAATTCTCATAATTTATTTTAAAAGAAAATTTTAAAGCATTACTTTTGAAAATATCTAATACACTTTTATGAAATTACAAAAATCAATTTTACCTACATAAATATTAGAGGTTCCTTGTAGGAAGCCTTAGAAATTTGGGGACTTACAACAAAGAATTAGACATCAACAACCCCATGAAAGCCGAGGGTGCTGATAAAGTGCAACCTTATATAGCCCTTTACATTCGAAATTTCGATTTTTCAATACTTTCCATAATTTTCCTCTTTCTTTTTCAATAGTTAAATCACATATAGGTTCAAAAATGTTCAAATGTAATCAATTGATTTGGTAATAAATTATAATTGAAATGATTGCCATAATACGCAACCGAGTCATTTTTTTTTAGTTTACGTAATAATAAATATTTGTCTGAATAATTTTCGTAAGATTAAAAACTTCTTTTCTTCTTTTAACCTTGACCTAACTTTTAACTAACCGGAGTCGGAGTCTAGCATATTTTTTGACTCCGACTCCACATCACTGGTTTCTATTCCCCAAACCACTTCTTGGTTAGGCACGTAGCTGCAAGTAAAAGTGATTTCTAAGATCGCAAAAATATTACATTAAGAAAATGTCCGAATAACATCACATGAAAACGACATGATTTGAAGGTGGTCTCATTAGTCATAATTAAATTAACATCTTTTCAGAAAATACAATAATGAATATTTTATTGAATAATTTTTATATTATTAAAAACTTATTTTCTTCTTTTAACCTGGACCTAACTTTTAACTAATCGAAGTCGGAGACGAGCGACTACGACTCCGACTCCACAGCTCCGGTTTCTACTCCCCAAACCACTAAGTTAGGCACATAGCTGCAAGTAAAAGTTATTTATAGGATTGCAAAAATTTTACATTAAAAAAAAGTCCGAATAACATCACATGAAAATGACATGATTTGAAGGTGGTCTCATTAGTCATAATTAAATTAATATCTTTTCAGAAAATGCAATAATAAATATTTTTTTTAATAATATTGATATTATTAATAACTTCGTTTCTTCTTTCAACATGAACTTAACTTTTAACTAACCGGAGTCGGAGTCTAGCATATTTTTTGACTCCGACTCCACAGCACTGGTTTCTACTCCCCAAACCACTAAGTTAGGCACGTGGCTGCAAGTAAAAGTGATTTCTAGGATCGCAAAAATATTACATTAAAAAAAATACCCGAATAACATCACATGAAAATAACATGATTTGAAGGTGGTCTCATTAGTCATTATTAAATTAACTTCTTTTTAGAAATTGTAAAGCATAAAAAATAGATTTTTCCCCTACACCTCTAAATGCCGGTATATTGAATCATGTTCCATTATAAATTGAGAATGCGTCTTTATTCGAAAAACATTTAACAATATGTGCATTTAAAATCACGCATAAAATGTATTAAAAAAGAATAAACAAAAACAGTGTTAGTTTCGTTTTTAAAGTTCGTTGTTATTATTTAAATCGTTCGTCTTTTTCGCAAGTTATGGAATTAATAAGTTAAATATAATTCCAAAGAAATAATATACGTGAAAATGGAAAACTTTTTAAATGTTAACAGAAAATTTTAAATGTTTAGTGCGTTAATAAAAAAAGAATAAAAATAAAATATACCAAAACTTTTTTTTTCATTACGAAATTAACTCATTTTATTTAAATAACTTTTCAAATTTACCGGTCAAATTACATAAACAATGACGAAATTCCAAACATATTTTAAAAGTAAACAATTGAAAATAAAATACCGGTTACTTAATGACGAAAGACGTAAAAGTAACTTACTTCCACAGTTATTGCTCACAAAGTAAACTCAAACACTCGTACCCAAACAGAGGCGACCAGCAGACGATGTTAGAAAATGACGTCACTTTGCAGTGACCGTATGGATTGCTTTACGGATTGGTCTTTGGCGCAATGGCGCAAATTTCTTCTGTCTAGTACTCTGGGTTCGATGACTCTAAACTTTGTTACGGTGTGGCAACCCTTCAGGGGGCAAAATTTCTTTTACACATAACGGTAATGTAATGAGATTTTATTTTAGGACTGCCCCAGCATTTTTTGTTAATATTTTCAAGGTCGCTTAATAAGGTTCCAGAGAAGAAACGTTATAATCGATAACAATTGTGCGAAACGAATAAAAGAACTTAGATTAACCTGATCTTGAATAAGAATAAAATCTAGAGAACAAATGTATTTCTAGAATTTTTTATAATGACTGCTTTAAAGTAATTTGAGAGTAGAACTCAGTAGTTATCGTTGCATATTAGGATTGATTTAGTTACCGTATCTTCTGTTTTCTGATATTTTTTAAAAGAAATTTTGAACTATCGGCTATATTGCGTATTTCATTTCGCATAATTTACTTTAATAACTAGTTTAAATTGAGTCCAAAAAGTGTAGATTAATGTTAAAGCAAATATATGTGTTTCTAAGGTGAACAGAAAAATAAACATTATTATTTAAATAAAAGACAATTTTTATGGTGTTGCTCTTTAAAATGATTAAATTCTGACTTCTTCTTTCTGGAATTTTTTTGTTGCCATTTTTTGTTATATACTTCTCAATTTTTTGAAATTAATTTTATAAACATCCTAAGTGCAACACAAACAACATTAGTAATACTTACTATTAAATTTATGAGTAATAATCTGTGATAACCGTTTGAATTAATAAATCATATCCTGGATTTGAACTTGAGCTAATTGCATCAAAAGTTCGATATTTTTATTTTTTCCTAAGAGAAAAATTAAAATTAAATAGCTTTAATATCGTTTGCTTTGGAACTCTTATTTTTCGATGCCTTTAAATGTTATCGTTTTTTAAACTAAGCAATTTGAAAATCGTTTGAAGTATAAAAAATTTTTGAGTAAATATATTTAACTATTATTTATTTATTTATTGTTGAAAAAATCAAGTGAGAAGAGATTGGATTTTTTCTAAATAAAATAATTCCAAACGATTTTTAATATTCTTTGAACTCTTAATTACGAAAATCAAACAGTTCAATTTCTCTTACATGTTCAGAAGGTTGGTAATTTTCCACGTAGAAAAAAAAACACAATTTTAAGGAAAGCTTTAAAACTTGTTAGTTATTAGTTTTTTTTTTAAATCAAGACTGCGCTTTTGAAGTTTCTTAATTGAAGAAGATTTAAAACACGAGAGCAAGTAAAGTTTTTGTGTAATAAAGTTTTTTTGTTCTTTTTCTTATACATATGTATTCCGACATAAAATCCTCATTTCTTTATAAATAGAATTCATTCTAAAGAAATATTTCAGTGGCTAAATATATTTTAGCTGGTTGAACATAACTGTTCTAATGGGTTAGATAGGTATTGAGTACTCAAAATATCCATTTTTTAAAACATTTATCTTATAGTACAACATGTTAAGAATATTTTTCCTAACTTTCATGTCAACTAGAGTAAAACTCTTTTTCCCCGTAATTCATTAAAGCAACAATTAGCATTTTTTTCTTCCAAAAATTCAAATTTCTATTTCGTTTTCTATGCTTCGGTAATTCTATCTAAAAAAGAAGTGTGTAGTATTTAAGTATGCATTAGCTTTTTAGATTTTGCATTCACCCCGAAAATTTTTCTTTTCTAAGGGTTCTCCGAAAATCAATTATTTATATGACATTTTCAAAACTTTTATATGAAAGCTTTATGAAATGTTGTTCAAATCCTTATCTTTCATATGCTTAAAGTTAAAAATAATTAATTATTTATTTTATTATATTAAAAAATATTACACAAAACATGACTCTACCTTTAAAACCTAGCACCTTAATATTTGTGAAGAAGGTTTGTTCTTTTTGCGCTTAATTGAATCAGGAGAAACTCGAGTTTATAAAAGCTTAATTAATTAAAAAATCAGTAACTTTTGATTAAAGAGTGCATCAAATGGTAATTATTTTTAACATATTCAAAAGGTAAGTTTTAATGGTAAAAGTATAATTATCCCTTAATCTTAACATATAGAAATTCAAAACTTCATATTCCTCCTAGAAACAATTTTTTTGGGAATATATTAAAATTGGTTTTCAAAATACGTACAACTTACAAGCATTTAATGATTAATTTAAAACAAAAAAATTTTATGACTTTCTTCAAAAATAATTAAAATAAAAAAACACTTTTTCATCTCAAACAGTGTAAGACATATAGTTTGTTATAAAATTTGCTTTTTAATTTCTGTTTCAAACGTTTGTTTATGGATTAAAAAAAAGACACAGTGGTGCATTTTTTGGAAACGGGTAGTTTTATTTTGGGACACTATTTAAATAATGACTTTCAGATTTTCTTTTAATCAAATTTACAGAAAACTTAATTTGGCATGGTCAAATAAAAAAATTTCTCAATATTCCTTCAATGAAAAATAAAATTTCTCTCCATTAAATTAGATTTCAGTTTCAGATTCTGATCAAGTTCTCATGTTTACTATATCAGATACAGAATAAATTTTCAGAAACTTTTTACATGGTAAATCTTTCACTTTTTCATAATGCTTTAACTCAACGTTTTTTTAAATGAAAATTTGGGAATTCTAAAATTTGAAATTGAAATTAAAACTTGAGAGGTTTGTCGAAATAAAATAACACAATCCAACAGCTTTAAATGTAAATAATACAATCCAACAATTTTTTTTTAATAAAATGTATTTTTTTTGTTGGAAAATCATTAAAAACTTTCTAGAAAAAACTACAAAGAGCGATATAGCGTTTACTTTATATCTTTGTATAAAAGAAACGACGGAATATTTCCAATCCCCTGTGTTAAAATGTATTCCATAACAAGGTAATCAAATAAATAAATAAATCACACACACAATAAAAGTTTAGCAGTCGATTTAGCAGTTTTTCCCCACAAAATTATTAACCTGTTAAAACATTTCATTCCCTTAAGGAATCCGACTAGGTACTACTAAATTTTTTTTTTAAAAAATCCTTTAAAATTTTTATTTTATTTTCTGTAAGCAGGGGTTCCAATATAATAAATCTTAGCTTAAACTTAAACTTAACCTACTTTAAACTTAAACATTAACTAGTAAACATTGAAAATTTTAATAATATTTTTTTCCAAAGGAGGGAAAATTTGAACATAAAAACTACAAATTTTTTTATGTTACATTAACAGCTTTACAATCAAAATTTTTTTTTCTAAAATATAGCTACCTGTGTTTTAAGCTAAATACTGCACATTAAATACCGTACATTGTGTTTTGAACTGTACATTAAATAGATCAAAATACATGTTTCAATGCTGATTTTTCTTTAAATTCAAAACTTTCGTACTGAAAGCGTGATAAAAATAATAAATTCAAACCCTAGACCTTAGCTTTTTGTTCAAATCATAGCTAACATTATATAAAATCTGCATACAAAGTTTCAAAGAATTCTATTGTAAACTCTTTTTGTAACGCGTGTTAGCGTAAAGAAATTTTCTCAAAATAACATTTTTTAGAAAAGGCAAGAAAATGCACGAAAACTTTGACAAAAAATCAATAAATAATTGTTAAAAAATTAATTTCTGAAAGTGAATTACATTTGTCTTAAACATATAATTTATTTAAATATAAAAATTAAATACTGAAAGCATAACAAAAACATTACAGTTTCAAAACTTCAAATAATTGTATTATAAATGTTTTTGTAATGTGTGTTAGCGTGAAGAGAATGGCTCAAAACGAACGTTTTCCGAAGAAAAAAAAATGCATTTACAGTAATTAATTGCCAAAAAAATATTAAAACAACTTATATTATATGAACAAAATAATAAGAATCATAACACTCATTCTCCATTCAAAGCGATTTGAAAAGGCAATTACATGAATTTAATCAATTTAAGCGATTAAATGAATAAAAGTTCAAATACAGACAGTAAAAAAAAAATCGAAATTTCCGTCGAAGTTGATAGTTTTCACCAAGTCGGATACCTTAGGAATTAATTTAATAGATAACATTCTTATATTATCATAACGGTTTTGATATTTACAGCAATAAAAAGACTACACATATGTTGTTTCATTAACTGATTTTTGAAACATTTTCTTTTACAAATTCAATTGAATAAATATAATTACGATAAAAATATCAAATTTATTGATGGAATCTCACTTTTAATACAAAGGATAACAGAGTACTTAATAGATAATGACATCATGCACAGCATGTAAAATTAAAAACGGACATTAAAATTTCGATAATCTAGTTTATCCAATATTTGCCAGTTTCTCAAATCGCAGTGTTCTATACGAGATCCAGGACTACCTTGATGCTGTAACCACATAGCCCTAAAAAACATAAACAATTTATAATTCTAAATCATACATAAAAGTTTTTTTAAAAAAATTGGATTTTTTTTAAATGCATATAACTTGATTACAGTGCTCACAATAAAAAATTTTCATACCCTGAAGAACTTTCGATCAGGATATCGAAATTCACATACTACGATGCTACAGTGCTCGCGGTAAAAAATTTTACACCTTGGAGAACTTTCGATCTAGAGATCGAAATTCACATACTACGATGCTACAGTGCTCGCGGTAAAAAATTTTACACCTTGGAGAAATTTCGATCTAGAGATCGAAATTCACATACTACGTTGCTACAGTGCTCGCGGTAAAAAATTTTACACCTTGGAGAACTTTCGATCCAATGATCGAAATTCACACACTACGAGTGCTCACGATAAAAAAAAAAATTAGGGTAAACCAACCATTGAGGGAACATTACCCAGTGAAGAAACATTTCATATATATTGATTAAAAATAAGAATCTGAAAGTTTTTCTTTAGATTGATTGGTAACAATAGCTTACTGCCAAACAATAGGAAGTCATCTAGCAATGTTTTGGATTACCTGGTCAAATAGACTTCTCTGGAAAAATTTTTGAATTTGTTATTATCTCTGCAACACCTTGTTTCTTTGAAAAAATTATAAGGTGAGTGTTTGTATTTATATGTTTGAAGTGGAATTAATTGCATGTAATAGTTTTATTTTTCTCACTGTGAAAAAGAGAATTCAAAATATAGTTATTGAAGTTACGTTTTATTTTTTTTAAGCATCATAGCATAATAAAGTACTGAGATAAGGGGGCGTTTATTCACTGGATCACCAAACGATGAAAAACCAGTGAAGGAACAAGTGTTCCTTTACTGGCTTTTTTTCTACGTTAATGAAAATAAAAGATAAACTTTAATTTTCTTGTACCTTTAGTGATGTTCCGCATCAAAAGTATGTTAAAAATACGAAAAACAACTTCTAACCAGTGAGGGAACAGGCATGTTCCTTTACTGGGCATAGATTTCCCAGTGAATGAACAGTATGTGTTAATATGTTGACACTTTAATTTTCAATTCATGATTACAAAAAAAAGTTAACATTTTCCAAGTATTTATATGTTATAATTTCAAGAATAGGCTTGTTTTTAAATATTTGTATGGCTTATAAATTCATAAAGAGCATTAAAAAATAACCAAAATTAAGTGTTCCTTTACTGGGTGTTCATTCACTGGTAAGAGCTGTTCCTTCACTTGGTCTTCTTACTACTTGTTATTTGAACCTCCAAAACTTTAAAACAATATTATGTAAGTTCTCTAAAATTTTTTTACATAATTTCCAATTAGTAACAAATATGTTGACACTGTCATTTAACTAAAATTACGAATTTTGAAATTAATATGATTTTTTAAAAGGCAAGCGATGCTTAAGTGTTCCTTCACTGGTTAGTTTACCCTATACCCAGAAGAACTTTTGATCTAGTGATTAAAATTCACATACTACGATGCTACAGTGCTCGCAATAAAAATTCTATACCCTGGAGAACTTTTGATCTAACGATCGAAGTTCATAATTAGTTCTAAAATCATTACGATTGCTTCTTGGAATTGAAGATCTTGGAGCAATATAAATGATAAACCGCATTTTCAAACAGTTCTGGAGATTGATCTGCCCCCGCTTATGTGTTTTGCGCAGATATCTATTTCAAATCACAGAATCTCATAAAGAATGTATTTGGAAACAATACTAAGGAATAGTTTTAGGTAAGAATTCCATCTTTAAAAATTGATGCAGCTCATCATTGAATTCCCAGAAGCCCCTTTAAATAGTACTTAACTCTTAGCCCTTTATATCACCTTGCATATCTGCAACATACATAAAAGGCCTATGACTTTGCCCCAACAAACTTTGAAGGACGATTTCGGCGATTGTCGGCCAAAACTAGTGCGCCAAGATGAAATTGGCACTGGCTTAATTGGGCTAAGGCACTGGCTTAATTGGGCTAACAAAAGAATCAGATGCAAATACCCAAAATGCAAAGGATTTACACAAACTATTTGTGAGAAATGTGGTGTAGGACTTTGTTACAACGAAAGTAACAACTGTTTTAAAAATTTTCATATGAATTAAAATTTTTGAATCTCTCAATCTTAGTGCCATTTTTCACAATGTTGCAGGAATGCAGCAAGCACTTTTTTGTCATTTTGCATAAGCTTGCAGAAATGCAACAACCAATTTTTTTCAAATAATTTTTTTTATTTTATGTTGTAAATTTTTTTTATTATTTTTTACATGCTTAGAATGATGTATTCTAATGTATGAGTAATTTTTATTAAAATCAGAGTTGTTGAGATATAAAGGGTTAGACACGCAGATTTCCTTAAACATATTTCTCATACTTTTTTCAGTATTTTGTAATAATTTAGAACAGAATAGACGAAAAATATTACATTAGCATTTTAATAGTTTTTTTGTTTATAAAACACAACAGCGTACACTGGTGTCTCTTTTTGCGTTGATGGTAAAAATTTCCCAAACATGGTTCCCTTTCAAACAATATATTTTTCAAATTTGCAATTATTTGCAGTTGTTTTGATCTAAGATGAACAATAATTCGACTTTGAAACTTCTTTAATTCGCAAAGTCAATTGTTGATAATTTTTTTTAAATTAATAATTTTTAAATTAAATTAAATAATTCAAACTACTTTTCTTTACTTCATATTTTAGAACAAATATAATTCCGGTAATACAGTGGATTTCTTTCAGAAACTATTGGAATGTTTTTTATATTTTATATTTTATAACCGTCGTTGAACAGCAGACCGAATTTTATGGGTTTACGACTACTAATGTTCATCTCCGTAGCCTTGTAACTTTGAACCCAATCTAGAAGACAAGGGAACTCCTGGATCGACTATTGGGAGAAATTTGCCTTCGTGGAGGACTTTTTGATGGAGCTAACCCGCATTTGCTTTACATGGAAAGGAAGACCACGAGAACCTCCCACGGTTAGCCTGACGGCAAGGGGACTCTAACCCAAGATCCGTCTACCACTGAGGATATTTCACATCAGTACTGTAGTCGGTGCAAGCCGGATGCGGAATTCGTATCGACTGGGATTCGAGCCCGGTTCGCCTCAACTGTTTTTTATAATTAAAAAATTCCAAAATATTAGAGAGTTAAATTAGAGAGTCAGAAAAAAATATTTAAAACATACATCGTTGTTCCCTCTGTGCCAAAGGATTAAAATCTGATCATGAGAACAAAATTTATTTTGAATGGTAATATGTGTCGCATATGAGTATCTGTGTATATTTGTGTATATTTTGTATAGGAGTTGCCTCCCAATAAGATGACCCAGGTTCGAACTCCCGAAATAGTTTGTCTATACGAATTCTGCTTCGGTCCGCACTGACTACAGTGCTGACGTTAAAGTATCCTCAGTGGTATACAGATTATATGGGTTGGAATTCACTCGCCTTCCGGCTAACCATGAAAGGTTTTCGTGGTTTTCCTCTCCATGTAATGCAAGTGCGAGTTAGTTTCATCAAAAACTCTTCCCCGGAGGTAAGTTGGTCCCATTACTTGATTCAGGAGTTTCCATGCCCTCTGAATTGGGTTAAAAATGAACCGAGTTGAACATTGATAGCTGTAAACCCAAAAGTGGGTCGGCTCTAACCAGTCGGTAATAAAAATGAAATTCTATTCAGCTAGATGCAGTATATATAAAGCTGAGAATTAAAGCTTTGATATAAGTTTAAAGCTTTTGAAATTAGTTTCTCTTAAATTGAAAGTGCCCTTTGACCTTGAACTTTGAGTGTTTCAATATGTTGTTTAGCATGTTCTTCCACTAAATCATTCAATTAAATGGGTCCTTTTTATAATTTAGTGTCATATGAAAATTGAAGAAGGATTTTTCTTTATTTTTTAATGTCAGATAAATGTCCCATAATAAGACACGGTTCCCAGTGGTCAAGCATCACCGGGGAGTCAGTGAGTGGGGTGTGTGACCACTTTGATCACCCTGTGAAGGAGCCAAGGGTGCATGGTATCAGTTCTCGTTAAACTGTTCTTCCGTAAAGTGCTGGACTTCAAACGCAGGCTACCAAAGCGTGGGGGGCACTCCTCTCTACACAGGATAAAAATTGTAATTCCATGTTTTGGGAACATCCTCAGGGCTGCTTCCCGGCCCGTCGCCAATATCCCATTGTGCAGCCAGTGACGTAATGTGTGACGTAAATAAAACACTACAACTATAAGTGAATATTTCTCAAATATAACTATACACACCCATATCTCTTATGCTAATTGAAGGTTTTTCCTTCAGACCTTTTTTAATGATATTTTAAGTACAATGAAAATTGTCAAGTCTGTGAACAGACATTTTTCTAACATTTAATCCCTCAAATTTCAGCAAAATAATGTAAGTCTAAATTAAATGTTAAAATTATATTTGATGTAGATTAAGAACCTAATAAACTAGATTATCCAGTTGAAGAAATAAATAAATGTTTTTTATAGAACTAATTCTGATAACAGACAAGGTAAAACAGTACTTAACACTATAAAATTCCTTTTTCATCAAACAAAAAAGTGCTACCAAATGGTTTCAAATGGTTAACATAAAAAAAAACATTTTACTGGTTACTCATTTTTCTTTTCTAGACTGCCTTACTGGTGAACATGGGTTACCATTCATAAATTCTAATTGTGCAGTCTTAAAAAGATTAATAAAGATATGGTAACAGACAGACATCAACTGTACTTAGTTAAGCAAAAGCTTACATATATTTTTAGGAATGAAATTTAGAATATTTAATGAAATTGTAAAATATAACAGAGCATAAATTTTCGTTTCTGGAAAGAGAATATAAGAAAAATATTTTATGTATAGAATGGCGATATACTTAGTTCTCTCAACTGGTTTCTTTGAAGTACCATTACTTTTTGAAATAATATGGCATAATTTCTTTTATTTATTTATTTTGTTCTTAAGAGTGTCAACTAATGTCTGTGTAATAAAGAAAAATCATGCAAAACTTCTAGCATCTTCAGTAAAAGTCTTTGTAAAATGGCACCGAATTATAAAAATGAGACATATACTATAATCGCTCGATCCCCAGTACGAATGCTTTTTATAAATATTTTTACAACATTCGCTGAATAGCCGACCCAATTTTCCGGTTTACGACAACTAATGCTCAAACTCCGCAAGCTTGTAATTTTGAGCTCAATCCAGAAGACAAGGAAACTCCCGGATCAAGTATTGGAGGTAATCTGTCTTCATGGAGGTCTTTTTGATGGAACTAACCTGACTTTGCGTTACATGGAGAGGAAAACCTTAAAAACCTCCCCTGGTTAGCCTAATGAGGATATTTTACATCAGCACTGTGGTCGTTGCGAGCCGGGTGCGAAATTCGTACTGACCAGCTATCGATGGGATTCGAACCCAGTTCACCTCATTGGAAGGCAAATGCTCTATCCCCTGAACCACCACGGCTTCACTGAATAGAAATGAAGGGAAATTAAAACGAAATATGTAAAAAATGGAATGTTAACCTAAATATTGAGAAAAAAAATATTATTGAAATATCCACCAATTTAGTGGAATTTTTCTTTTAAATCAAGCTTATTAAAACCAATGATTAATTTTCAATTTATGCTTACTTTTATAGGCCCAAACAATGCAACGCTGAAGCAGCTCTTCAAATATTGAAAAAATAGAAAACAAACGCTTTTCATTTCTACAAAATGTCATTTTTTGTCATTTTTATCTTTAGCATAGTTGGTGCTGGTAAAAAGATTGACAAATCTTAACCTAATAGTCATGCGAAACTATTATAAACTAACATCTACTATAAAAATAGCAAATGTTTCCCTAAAAAGCGTTAACTGCATATGACCAGAGAGCTTTCAAAAAACAGCCTACAATACAAAATTTACAATGCAGAAAATAAAAAATTTGAGCCAAATCGGTCGAAAAGCAAAGGAGAAATCGAATTTTAAAAATGTCGTATTTTTAAAATTAGATTTTCCAGGAACTATTCAACCAATTTCGCTCAAATTTTGTATGTTGCCATTTATAATTATATTCTTCAAAATAATGTAAAAAATCGTATATCTTGCAATCCAAAATTTTTTCAACTATTATTAAATAAAATAGTAAATATTTACAAAAAGTCATTTTTTGCATGGAATTATCTTTGAATCTTGGCATACAAAGACTAGCTTTGGATAAACAAATTTTATAATTAAATGCAATTTTTTTTCAATTCACTTAAAAAGTTCGCGAGTTATAGCAAAATACGTAAAAAATAGATTAACATTGGGGCCAAACTTTGGACAGCTCTCTTGACCAAACTATAATTTACATTTTAATACTAGTTATTTATATTTTACCAATAATTGGGGGGTCAGAAATCAAAATCCGTTGCGAAAAAAAGCTAATCACGGCGAAAAAAAGCTATGTTTATTTAGAGAAAGTACGTTTTTGTGTCTGATTTCGTAACTTAGAATATCGTCATCACTAATTAATTAGCATATTTGAGGTCAACCCCTCAAACCATTAAGAATGAGTCCTAGAACGCGAAGATCTAATCATTAGATCAAAAGTTATTCAGTTCATTTCCTTATACGAACTAAAATGCTTCTTAATTTAATCTATTCAATTCTCATTTAATGTTATAAAAACGAAAAATGATCTTACATTTCGTCAACATTTGCTCTTTCTCCTTTAATAATACACAAAACAGTTCCATAGGGTGCTTAATTTGATCTTTTCAATTCTCATTTAATGCTATAAAAACGAAAAATGATCTTACATTTCGTCAACATTTGCCCTTTCTCCTTGGATAATACCCAAAACAGTTCCATAGGGTGAAGGTTTTGTCCATCCTTTTAAATCAAATCTATCACACATTTGCTTGCAATACTGTAAAACAAAAACGGGAGCAATTTTTACAAAATGGCTTTTACATGAAGTAAGAAAAAAATGTAATGTACTTTTTTTAACACCTGCCTAAATAGGAAAATACTTAATTTTCGATTATCTATAAATTGATTTCACAATGAAAACATTATAGACATTTATAAACATGACAGATATTTTGAAGTGTGTAATTGATAAAAAGCTTTGCATAATTAATACATTAATTAGTATAATTAATATATTTTTATAACCGTCATTGAACAGCCGAGCCAATTTAGGATTTACGACAACTAATGCTCAATTCCGTAGCCTTGTAATTTTGAGCCCAATCCAGAAGACAAGGGAACTTCTGGATTTAGGAGAAATTTGCCTTCGCGGAGAGCATTTTGATAGGAATTAACGCATTTGCGTTACATGGAGAAGAAAACCACGGAAACCTCCCACTGTTAGCCTAACGGCAATGGGACTGTAACCCATGATCCGTCTACCACTGAGGATATTTTACGTCTGCGCTGTGGTCGGTGCGATCAGAGTGCGGAATTTGTATCAACCAGCCATTTCTGGGATACGAGCCCGGTTTACCTCATTTTAAGGCGAGCTCTATCCCCTGAGACACAACGGCTCATAATTGATATATGATAATTATATTGTTATGTTGATGGTTTTATATTTGTTCAAATTTATACAACAAAAAATTTCGAAATGAATAATTTTATTTACTGGCTATCTTATGAATGTAAAGTGAAAGAAAATTACTTTTTTATAACAACGAAAGCTTAATAAGTTCATTAACAAAATTGTCCCTTTCACGTAGTAACACATATTTCTTATTAAATTATAACATATTTCAAAAAAGTGATAAACATATTAATACAAAAAGAAATATTTCGTTAATGAAATTATTATGGAAGGTGTTCCGTAATTACCACCCTAATACGTATTTTTAGAATCCTCGACAAAAATATAAAATAAAAAAATACAGATATTGAAGGTCGCAAAAAAAAAATAATAATATTTAAATGAAAAAAAATTCTGTCAAAACTTATCGAATCATTAGTAAGTAAGACTAGATGAAAAGCAGGAAAACCAGTTTAACTGCCTAATGAAGTGCTTCTCATTATTGCCCCTCAACTCCTCTTTGTTTCATCTGGCAATATTACAAGTTTTGATATTTTCAGTCCCGCTCTCACCAGTAGTAATTCATTAGATTTTGATAGCATTTTTGTTTTAAATTTGTTGTCCCTTAAGTTGTATACTTTCTTTCACTTATGTTTTGACAACTTTTTTAAAAATATATAGTAAGAGTGGTCATTACGGTACAACCTGTACATTTCAATAATTGTAAACTTTTTATAAAGTTAACACATTAAGAAATATGATTTTTATAATATAAATAAATAAATGATTATGAAATGTTTT
Organism: Parasteatoda tepidariorum; assembly: GCF_043381705.1. Taxonomy (NCBI): domain Eukaryota; kingdom Metazoa; phylum Arthropoda; class Arachnida; order Araneae; family Theridiidae; genus Parasteatoda; species Parasteatoda tepidariorum. Next base: position 19,505,179 of record NC_092215.1, read on the forward strand.
CTGCACGAAAAGATATTTTGGAATAAATTCAGTAGCACATGATTTTATCAAATTCTTATGCATTAAGTTTGAATTTATTTTACATAATTTATTATCTAATATTAAACTTCTTTCAGTTGCATGCAATTTATTCTTCAAAATAGTAAAAGCTTTATTGTTTATTGCAATATATTCAACATAAAATCAGACAGTAGAAAATTGAAATCGAAATTAATTAATCAACAAGGAAAAATATACTTATGAAGAAACAAATCATCATTTCCCTTTTCTTGTTTTCTTGAGACTTTAATTAAATCTTACTAATTTTCTAATAACTCACCTTAGAAAAGTTAACACCTGAAAAATAAAATACCAACCATTATTTCTAATTTAAGCTTTATTTACGACAATGAAAATACAAATTTTTCACACACTAATCTTTTATTACTATCATTGCTCGAAATTTATTTCGTAAAAAGTATTCAAAAATAACCAAATAAAGTAATAGGAAGTCGCAAAACTTGCTTTGTTCATGATTGCTTTATAACAACGATATATAACAACGATAGCACTATCATTCACATATTTTTAGTGTTGGTAACTTACAATTTGTTTGAAGATTTAGTTGCAATTGATTGTTTGTTTGTAGTTCGTTCACGTCGCACTAGAGCTGTACAATGGGCTATTAGTAACGGTGTGGGAAACATCCATGAGGATGATCCGAAGACATACCATCACAATTTTGATTCTCTGCAGTGGGGATGACACCTCCGCTTCGGTAGCCCGACGACTTGCCCTCAAAGTTGAGCACTTTACGGTAGAATAGTTTACCGAGGACCAATACCGCACACCTTCGGTCCCTAAGCAGACTGATCCAAGTGGTCACCCACCCGCACACTGACCGCAGCCAGTGATGCTTGACTTCAGTGATCTGCTGGGAACCGTGTCTTAACGATCAGTCCACTGCGGGACAATTTAAAATTTGAAAAATAGAAAAAGTGAATTCAGGCAAACCTAGAGTAATCTATGAAGTTTCAATTCCTGAAGAAAAAAATTTAAAATATCAAAATGTCAACAAATTATTGGAAGAGAACTTCTCGATTTTGTAATCCTAAGTTATTTTCTCATAATTGATTTTTGTTTTGATATTTAGAAGAAAAAAAATTTCAGTACTTGAATCACACGTTATCCATTCATCCTCAGATCGTAATTTTGACCTGAACCAACCAGAGAGTGATTAATATCCGATTAGTACCCCAGAGGTATTGATTTGTTATGGAAACTTAATGGACTTTGTGACCCCAATAGATTTATCATGCACCAAACACCATTTTGTCACGGGAAGTCTTCAACCGGTGAGGATCAAACTCACGACCTCTTGGACATGGACCAAACGCTTTACCAACTAGACTATCCCGGTTTATTATTTCGAGAACCGTGGTGGCTCGGGGAATAGAGCGTTCGCCTTCCAACGAGGTGAACAGGATTCGAATCCCAGCGATGGCTGATAGATACGAATTCCGCACCCGGCTCGCACCAACTACAGTGCTGAAGTAAAATATCCTCAGTAGTTGATGGATCACGGGTTAGACTCTCCTTGCCGTCAGACTTACAGAGTAAAATTTCCGAGTAAGATAAGCATTTATACTAATGACATTTTTCGTTCAATATGTGGCCAATTTGCTAAAAATACGTTTTCAAATAACCTTCATCTAAAGCAGCCTGCAATTATAGTAAACATTTTATTCAACATTTAGGAAAATTGGATAAAAATTTGGTAAGTTATCAGGCTTGTAACGAGCTAATCAAACTAAGGATATTTTTTATAACCGTCGTTGAACAGCCGACCCAATCTTTGGATTTACCACTATGTTCAACTCCATAGCCTTGTAATTTTGAACCCAATTCAGAAGACAAGGGAACTCCTGGATCGAGTATTGAGAGAAATTTGCCTTCGTGGAGGACTTTTTGATGGAGCTAACCCGCATTTGTGTTACATGGAGAGGAAGACCACGAGAACCTCCCACGGTTAGCTTGATGGCAAGGGGACTCTAACCCATGATCCATCTATCACTGAGGATATTTCATTTCAGCACTGTAGTTGGTGCAAGCTGGATGCGGAATTCGTATCGACTGGGATTTGAACCCGGTTTACCTCATTGGAAGGCGAACGCTCTATCCCCTGAGCCATCGCGGCTCAACTAAGGATATTTGAACGAGAGAAAAAACATTGTATTCTGAAATTTTTAATTTTTTCATTTTAAATATTTTTCATGAATTTGGCACCCCTCTAAGATTGTGCCCAGAGACAGATATTCCTCTTGCCCCCCTTTAGCTAAGCCATTGAATTAAATGCGCTGTTTCATTCATATAAAACATTATATTCATGCGAAAAATTACTTAGGAAAAATAAAATGCTATGAGTTTATTTTAATAAATGAGTGATAGCATATTTAAAGTTTTACATATTTGTTCGTTTTTGACTTAAATATAAAAATTACGTTTGCACTGATAAATTAAAAGGCTCAAACATCAACATATTTCTTTTTGTTTCTTTAATAACGTTTCCGATTCGTTTTAAAAGTTACATCTTTTTACAAAACCAAAAAGTTCTAAATCTATTAGAATGCGTCCAATACACTCTAAATCCATCCAATAGCGTTTCCGATTCGTTTTAAAAGTTACACTTTTTATAACATCAGAAAGATCTAAATCCAATAGAATGCGTCCAATACACTCTAAATCCATCCAATAGCGTTTCCGATTCGTTTCAAAAGTTACACTTTTTATAACATCAGAAAGATCTAAATCCAATAGAATGTGTCCAATACACTCTAAATCCATCCAATAGCGTTTCGGATTCGTTTCAAAAGTTACACTTTTTATAACATCTGAAGGATCTAAATCCAATAGAGTGATGAGTTGAAATAAAATTGATATTGCAGGTTAATTTTTTTTTGCCTTATTTGATGCAAGTGAAGACATTTTATTTATTTTTTCCCCCAGCAAAACTTGTCCTTCGGAGACATTAAAGCATACTATATTTTATTAAATGCTGTATTAAACTAATAAATGTTAATAAAATCATTTTTCAATAGTTTTTCTCTAACAAGCCTTAAAATTTATATATAGTTCTAAAAAAAGCATTCATCGCTTACCTTGAATTCCACCAAAAACTTCAAATTCCACTTGTACCAATACTGGACCCTTTGTTGAAGTCATTTTAGTTGAATGGTTAACTTCCTTCTAATTAAAAACAAAGGATGAAAGAGAAAGGGGCAACAGTCGGCATTGTTAAAAATAAAACAGATGAATTCGCGATCTCGTCTCACAATAAAATTTAGGTCACGATCCCACTCTAAGAAATAATTCTTTTGTTTTGATTCAGTTGACTCCACTTAATTAAAATGCACGTGCCTCCCCTTTTATAATATTTCAATACCTAAAAAAAATTAAACTAATTTTTTTTTAAATCCTATAATAGATATATTTTTTATTTAATGAAAATTAATTAATTTTTCATAGAAATAATTTTATGATTAATCATTTTTATGTAAGGGCAGTTTGGGAAAATTTTCTCCTCCTCCCAAAAAATATTTAAAGTTATTTCCATTTTTACATTCCAATAAAAGCTATTTTCTATTTAGAGAAAAATTAGGAATTTTGGATGATTTATTAATAATTTAACTAGATAATTCTATGATTGTCACTTATATGTAAGTGGTATTTTAAAAAAAACTATTTAATAATTTTTTTTAACAAATAATTATGATTATTTTGCACATCAGCTTCAATGCAACAAAATTTAAGTATTATTGTTGCTTAGAATTGTAGTTGGTAGTTATTAAAATTATTTTACGCATAATATTACTATTCTTAATTTTTTAATAACAATCTGTAATAATTTTTAAAGAAATTTTTTCTTATTGTCAAATATTTTTCAGTATGGTTTTAATGTTTTTGTTCCAAAGCAGCAAAAACTTACATCATGTTTTGAATTCGAAATTTAGGCTCTAACTTGTTTCAATCATAAATTTTCTCAGTGAAATTTGATCGACACGAGCTATGTTTAATATCCTTATAATTTTTATTATCCTCAGCCTTAGACGGATCTTGGGTTAGAGTCCCTTGGCTGTAAGGCTAACCGTGGGAAGTTTTCATGGTTTTCCTCTCCATGTAACGCAAATGCGGGTTAGTTCCATCAAAAAGTGCTCCACGAAGGCACATTCCTCCCAAAACTTGATCCAAGGGTTCCATTGTCTTCTGGATTGGGTTCAAAATTTCAAGGGTAGGGAGTTGAACATTAGTAGTCGTAAACCCAAAATTGAGTCGGTTGTTCAAAGACGATTATAAAATAGAATTAATAAGACTGATATGTAATCATACAATTTTAATGATTTTAGAAAATTAACATTTATTTTAAAAAAGAAACATGATTTGCCTGATTTGCACCAATTTTTAGCTACGGATTTGCACGTATTGGATTTGCACATGGTAAAAATATGAATTAACAAAAAAGTTTTTAGTAAACTTATTAATAATAATGTACAATTATTTCAATGATTTAATATAGAATTTAGTTGAGCATACATAGTTTTTTTTTTTATCAAATTTTGACAGAATTTGTCTATTTGTTGTTTTGGATAAATAAGTATTACTACATATTCTTTTAATACTATTCATTTGATTAAAAATGGTATTTAAGTAAATGTTTTTAAAAACATTAGAATTCCAGATGCAATTAGTCTATTTAAATCATTTCTTTTATGGTATAAATCCACAAAGCAGATATTTTCTTTTTTAATACATAAATCAAAAAATTAAAATTAATATTATCATCATGATTACGAAGCAAGATTAATTCCTCGGGGTAAAAACTATTTAACAAAAATGTATAATCATGAAAATTAGAGATAATCTAATCAATAAATCTAAAAACAAATTTAATATTAAGAGAATAATTTTTTTCATAATCGTGTAAAAATAAGGTAGCTAAGAGAGATGAAAAATTAGATCCTTGCTGTATTCCATTAGATTGAATAAAAAAAATTTTTTCATTGTAAAGATATCTATTAAAAAATATAATTAATTAAAATAAACGCAATCATCAGATCTTTTTTAATTGCGTTAATTCGTGAAAAAAAATCCGAGAACACTATCAAAAGTATTACACGCTGTTTAACTTTATCATAGCAGGTATAAAGTTTAAATAAAATCGGAAAGTCATAAAATCATGAAAAAAAGTCAGGAAATCATCAAAATAAAGGGGGAAGCGGAATTTTTTAAGGTCATGTAGCATTTTCTTCTGAATTTTTATTTTATTTTTTGACTCCTTGACATGTCTTAAACCTTTTCTTGCAGACGTTTTGAAACCTTTCCAACACCTGGAAAGGTATTCGTGATTTTACAACAACTTATACCATTGTTTGCTACGATGGATTAAAATTTAAGCACATTTATTTCTTTGCAGCTAAAAAACTCCACAAGGTCAATTCTAAAACCTGATACATACTAAAAATATGCAATTATGAACTATAAGAATGATTAATATGACCATATTGCGGTTCCCCCTCCATTTGTTGAAAGTCGAAAAAATTTATGATTATTTAGAGAAAGTTTTTGTGTTTGATTTAAAATATTAACTATACTAATTAATTATCATGTTTAAGTTTAGGACCTCAAACAATTACGATTGGGTCCTAGTATGTAAAAATCCATTCAAAAAATATTCGGGTTTTTTTTCCCCGCACAGCATATTATTCGCAGTATACAGGGTGGTATTTTATCTTATTTTATAACCAGCTTAAAAAAAAGTCTACTCATTTTCGGGTTTATGATTACCAATGTTCTAGTCTGTAGCCTTGTACTTTTAAGCCAGTCCCAGTAGACAAGGGAACTTATGGATACAGCATTGGGACAAACTTGGACTTTTCGATGGAACTAACCCACCTTTTCGGTACATAGAAAGGAAAACCTCTAAAACTTTCCATGGCAAGCTTAAAAGCAAGGGGACGCAAGGTGAAATTGTAGCTTAAAACTAAGAAATAAAAAATATATTCTTTTTTTTTTTTTCAGATTCAGTAATCCCCTAATCAGTCGATTGAAAGTTTCTTCAGATTAAGTACAGTTTTGTGTCTAATTTCGTGACTTGATATATCGTCTACTCTAGGTAGTGAGAATATTCTAGTGAGTTTACTTCTCAAAATATTAAGACTGATTTACGTTAGTGCGCAAAAATCCTATTATTAGATAAAAAGTCATTCAGCTATTCTGTTTTTATATTTTGCACCCAGTACTACAAAATGAAGAAATAAAAAAAAAATTATGTTTTTGCATTACTGATTAATGTTAGATAATGCATCAATTTTAAAAAAATATTTTATACTCTTCGATATCTAGCAAAAACGTGCGCGTTTAAAGAAAAGATATGAGATAGGTTCGAAAATATGCACAAAAAAGTAAGCATAAATTATTTTTATTTTAATAAACTTATAAACAGACATTCAAAGATAAATCACATGTAAAATGTATTTGCTCAGCAAACTTTACAATACATAATATTTCTTTGTTCTAATAACCATAAATGTATCAATATAGTTAAAACACATATGAAGATATTATAGTAAAAATGTATATAATTTCAAAAAGAAATTATAAAAATATGAAAAGTATAGTAAATGTAAATATATGAATACTCGCTTCCACAAAGATACCTGAAAAAAGAATAGATAAGCATAAATGATCAAATTTATACTAGGTGTGTCATAATGATCACCCTTAATGTTTATTTTAATAATCCAAGTCAAATATGAAATTAAAATAGTACAAATATTAAGGGTTACGAAGTAATATTTAAACTTGGAAGAAATCATCGAATCACTATAAAACAGTGCTTCCCAAACTTATGTCTTCTGTGTACCCTTTCTAAATTTTTCGTAACGCTGTGTACCACTAATAAAAAAATTTGCTCAAAAGTTAAAAATCACAACTGGCTGTTGACACCCTTAATGATTAACTATTAACTTTGCAAAAAATAGCCAATAGAAAAATATGTAATCCTAATTTTCATGGCTAACTTAAATAAAATTTTGTGAAATTTTCGTTTGTTGTAAGATATTTTGCATAAGAGCGCGTACCCCCGCTAAACTGTTCCCGTACCCCTGGGGGTGCGCGTACCACACTTTGGGAAACACTGCTATAAAAGATGGCGGGATGAAGAAATAGCAAAACCAGTTTAAAAGCTATATGAGAAAGTGATTCTAATAATCAGTTTTATCTTTTTGTTTTCTACAGAAATCAAGCAGGTTTTGACGATTTCAATCTATGCATCTTAACATTGAATTTCAAATTTAAGTCATAACAAAATTCGAAGTAAATTTATATTTTCGTTTAGGGTCAGGAATTAACACAAATAATTTAAAACGTTTTCTCTGAATGTATCAAAAATATTTCTCTCAAACAAAAAGAGACAATTTTTATAATCCATGCTGTTAACAGATCAGACTCTATGTAACTTGAAAACTTTTTTTAAAGTTTTTCAGGTGTTTAAAAAGAAAAATAAGAAAACAAAGTTTCATTGGTATGATAATATCTTGATAATATACTATCTAATATCAAGTATATCTTGTTGAGGATATACTTGGTAATATCCTCAACAAATGGCAACCCTATATAAGCTGTATTTTGAAAAAAAGATTTTTTAAAAAAGAAATGTCCAAATGAAGAGAGAATGTCCAACTCCAATGATCAAAACAGCGCTATAATTTTATCAGATTAAGTAAGTACTTTAATTTTTATCTATCCTCAAAGCAGTTTTTCAATCATTATTAACTATTTTTTAAGCTATGATTTTATAAACTATTTTTGCCATTTTCTTACACGTGAAACAGAGAATAGAACAAATCACGGAAAAATCGGGACAACGACGCCGATGGTTTTCCTCATAACTTTACTGTTTAACCCTTTCACACCGACTGTAATTAAATGCCAACTTGAAACGCTCTCATTTCTCGGCCGACACGCTGACGTGCCTGAGCTCTTTTTATTCACTCAAGACCGTCACATATTTGTCACATTCTGAACCTTTTAAAAGCTATAATTTTTGACATTGTATGTCCAGAGGAATTGAGAAACATATTGATTTGATCTTTATACAAAATGAGATACATGTGACTCAAACACACGTGGTTTTTGATTATATAAACATTAATGGAGAGAAATATTTCCGAATGGCATGATTAATGTCAACTCTTTAAAATGAGCACGAAGTATTTGTTTATAGTAAGTGGGAATTTTATTTTCACTGGAGCGTTGTTTATTTGGGTTTGCAGATTAAATTTCAATGGAATCTTGCAGACATTTTGATTTCAACATTACAATGTTGAAGTCATAAAACGGTTAAACAAGAAAAACCTAAGTAAATAATGTATTTAAATAATAAAAATACACCCCTATCTACTTTATAGAACGCTATTAAACAACGAGTACATATTTCGGTAATTTTATAGATTTAGGGTTAACAACAAAAACTCGTCTGGCCATGAGCAGGTCCTCGCGAAAAACACTCCAGACCTCAGCGATAAGCATACGTTTGCAATGTTGCTAATGTACCAAAAGTAAATGGTAAATGTTATTATAGAGTTAGATTTATTTAAATCGATATTGCTTAAGTTGTGAATTTAGCGCATATGGTTAAGTATTAGTAAAATTCAAAATTAGTTTGTTTTAATATTTTTCTTCCAATCTTTTAAAAAATATAGTTATATATATCACTTATGTATGAAGTATTTGCAATATTTGTTGTTAAGATACAGTAAAATTTTTCACAGCGTAAAGTCAAACCTAAAATATTTCCCTTACAACTTTTTTACAACTTCTTGCAGGAAAAAAAATGCATTTTACATATAATCTCTCTCATTTTTCTCTATAATTCAACTCATAACATTTCTCCAGAAATACAATTTTCAAAAATCAAGACTTCTGAAGAAAAAAAAAACAGTATCTTAAAATTTACATTAAAAATGCTCACTCACTTATTTTATTGAAAAGAAAAACTACTTTTGGCACATTATGATAATGTCACAAATAGGAACTTTTGCCATCTTTCGACGATATCTTTCTAACTTTTTCCGCTAGAAAAAATTCATTAATACCAACATTATTTAAAAGCAATATTTCAGTCGCAAATTTTAAAGAAAGCTGTATTCCAGATTCAATTTTACTTCAAGATATAATTTTGAGTTAATTTATTAAAGGAAATATCTTAATCATTATTTAAACAATAAATAGATATTAACAATAACAATTTTTCCTACAAAATTATTATAAATATACAGGGTGTTTACAAAGTCCCGGACCCATTTTGATGTTTAATAACTCATAAAATAATAAAGATAGATTAAAATTAATAACATAAATGGTTAGATAGACTCAAAAAGTTTCATGACCCTTGTCAATGAACTTCCATGTGTGAATCGCCATCAATCGTCGGTCTCATCAGTCGTATACTTAAACATGTTGGAAAACTTCGTATTTCCACAACTAGAAGAGCTTCAGCCACATGCCTTTTTGCAACAAGATGGTGCACCACCTCATTGGGGTATCATCGTTCGTAGTTCTTTGAATGACCATTTTCCAGGAAGATGGATTGGGCGAGGAGGTCCAATTCCTTGGCCACTCAGATCACCAACTTCAGAAGCTATCGTGTTTCAGCCTAATACTGAAGCACTTGTGCTAGTTTCTTTTTTTATTACCACGTTTATATTAACTTGCCTTCGTGCATGTTTGTTCGGGTGGAATTTTGTAATCGATTTTAAACTAACTTCGACTAGCTACAGACTTCAAATTTGGTACATAGTTCAGAATCGGATGACAATGCATGAAAATGAAGAGAAAGAAGACAAACAAAGTAAAATAAAATTATAATTGAAGAAGAATTAATAGTTTCGAGATTGCCTTTTGTTGTCGATTCGATTATTTCAAATTAGTGTCACATGTTAGTTGAAAAGTTTCGTGTACAGTGAGTGAAAAAATTTAGATTTTGGGGGTACAAAAAAAAATTAAAATAAAAAATAATACTTTTAAAAACTACGTTTTTGTAGTGGAGAATAATAATTAAAAAATAAAAACTTTGAAAACGGAAAACGTGGGGCGCATGAAATACATAACAGTACATCTACACATTTTCTTACTCATACACAGCCACATATACATCCACATACACATCCACATTCAGATACAATTACAATTACAGCTATACATACACATATTCTCATGAGCACACATACACACACTAATATAACATTACTGTTATGTATTTCATGCGCCCCACGTTCTTCGAATTTTTATTTTTTAATTATTATTCTTCACAACAAAAACGTGGTTTTCAAAAATATTTAATTTTGATTTTTTTTTATGAAATAAAGAACCATTCTTTTAAAAGGACACTAAGCTTAAATGGATTAAAGATTCAAGTGTATAATATGCTAACTAATTACAATAGAAAGAAACGTACTTTTCCTGAATAAGCGTAACATTTTTTTCTAAAAATTCGAATTTTCAATTTTCAAAATAAGAAGATTATCTGAAAAATATGGTCCTAATAGTTTAATCAAGATAGCAGTAGAGTCATTTAAAATTAAGATAAGATATTTGTTTGATTTTCTTTAGAACTAATGGAAATATATTATTGAAATTTGAATTGAACATTAACAGAAAGTAACCCCTTCAATATTTATGATACAGACGCATGATATTGCATTAACGCATTCCTCACTTTTTGAGTAATTGAAAATTATTTGCCTTAAAATGCAAATGCATACCTTTAATGCTGCTTTAGGTGACTCTTTTCCTTTGGAAACAGGTTCAGTAGTCAACTTGTCACAATCTAAAAAATTGAGAATAGACAACTATATTATTTATATAAAATATATTAATATACAAATATATAACTATTGTATATATTACAAAAAAAAACATAATGTTGAAATAAAAAATCTGTAAAAATGGCTCATTTTTATAATTTATTACATTAAAATTTTCTTATCGTTTTTGTTCTACTTAGTGCATTAATATGAAATTTACTTTCGGTTTTCCCTTTGGCAGCTGGATCACTGGTCAACTTGTTGCCATCTAAAAAAATTAAAAACAAATATATTAAAATATGAAATGCAATTACTTTGATACAAAAGTTTTATAATTTATTTTAGATTAAAAAACATTCTGTAAGTTTGAATTTGATGTAAAGGAGAAGGGGATAGGTGGGGACAGCTGGAATAAGTCTTATTTATTTGCCGAAATTTCCATAAAACTTCAGGAAAAAACTTGAATAAAAAAATGCCTTAATACATTTGATAATTTTAGTTTTTTTTAATTGTAATTGTTGATTACTAATGAATTTTTTTAACATCAATTGTAAAATGGGTTCTTCCGATATTCTTTTACATTTGGCTGATTACTATGGGTAATAAAAGATGAATTTCAGTTAATTAAAAATTTTCCACTAAATAAACATAAGAAAAAAACAGATTTCTAACATTGTAGTTTGTCTTAGAAACAGAATTTTATATAATTCGAAGGTAGTTTGGTTTTTAACTATACATATATAGCCTATTATTAACGTAAATATATTGCTTCGAATGTTTCTTTAACCCTTTACTGGGCCAATTTTTCCATTAATTGTATGTTAGAATATATTTTGGATTGAGATTGATTGATAAAAAAAATTCATTTAGCTTATTACCTACAGTTAATTTGATTGAGCCTTGGTGACTCAGAAGACAGAGCGCTCGCCTTCCAAAGAGGTAACAAGAGTTTGAATTCCAGCGATGGCTGGTCGAAACAAATTCCGCACCAGATTCGCACCGACCACAGTGCTGACATAAAATATCTTCAGTGGTAGACTGATCACGGATTAGAGTCTCCTTGTCGTCAGGCTAACCAAGGAAGGTTTTCATGGTTTTCCTATCCATATTACGCAAATGCGGGCTATTTCCATCAAAAAGTCCTCCACGAACGCAAATTTCTCCCAATACTTGGTCCAGTAGTTGCCTTGTCTTCGGGATTGGGTTCAAATTCCCAAGGCTAGGGTATTGTACATTAATAGTCGTAAACTCAGAATTTAGTCGGCAGTTCAATGACGCTTATAAAATAAAATAAATTTGATTTTTAAGACAATTTTTTGGAGAGAACAACTATGGGGAGTTTACAAAATTTTACCTATTGTAGAAAATTGGCCATAAACTTGCTATTCTGTGTTTATAAATAGCCGAATTCATAAATTATTTGTTTACAAATACACATAAACTCAAAGAGAAATGATCAAATGAACGAACTCATTACACACAATAGAAAATAACTCCACAGTGTCAGCCTCTCTTTTTGGCCCCACGTTAACCGTTACTGCTACCCACCTTCTTCTAAACAAAAACAAATTTGTCGATATTTTTTTTCTGTTTTTTGAAGTTACAATAGAATAGCACAAATCATAAGTGGGAAAATAGCTTCCTTTCTACAATTAAAAATTAATGAATTTCGTAATAAATGTACTTACCGTTGCCTTATAATGTCCTAAAAAGTATCATTGCCTTATAAAGGGAAAGAAGCTTTTACATTAAAATTAATTCCATTTTGACGCTATTTTCCTTTTTATAAGTCACAATATATTAAACATTCAATTTTGTTACTTGTTCGCATCAACACCCTCAAAAAATATAGTCACGATTTTGATTAAAAGTGCTTGAAGAGATAAGGACTTGATGCCTTCGTAAAAGTAAACTTTCAAATTTGAGACTCCCACTAAAACACTCCACTTTTGAGACGGTATATTTTACTTATTTGAGGTAGGAAAAAGGGGCTAGAAGCTGAAATATCTAGAAAATAAGGGTAAAATTCTAAGAAAAAAACCAGCAAAAACGATAATTTTAGTAATTTTCTTTTTTTCTTTTATCATTTTACCATTTACGGCAGCAAATCCCCTAAATCTTCTCCCTTGCTATAAATGTTCATGGTAGAGATTTTTTTACCCCTTTAGCCACTGATAAAAAAAATTAACATTTGAAATCCCCCTTACATCCAAGTCAACTCCGTGGCCAAACAATTATCGATAAATGATAAATATAGGAGAGGGGCACATTCAGATTCAAAAGGTACCATTTGACTACGAATTTTAAAAAAATTATTTTCTCTGTCCCGTTTATTATTCAAAAGGACAAAATAGGTCACAAATAAGGCAAATTTAGTATTTGGGATTTTTCTGACAAGCAGTTATCAATTTAGAGGCTGGGACATATATGTCCCGGCCGTACTTAATGGTGGGATACATATGTCCATAAATAATTTGTAAACATTTGTTGGGACAAATGAGTCCCGTTAGTAGCCAAAGGGTAAAATAAGACTCTGCAGGAGTGGTATCAGAGCTGATATTCATGTTGAGTACAGTTATTATAACTTTCTGATAATAGTTTATGATATAATGAAATAAGCTTTACCAAAATTCTTTGACAAAGTAGCATTTGGCGTTTCACTTGGCGCCTTAATAAAAGTTGCATTGATTGGCTTCTTTGTTGAAGTAATTGTTGGTCCCAGGTGAAAGTTCTCCTCATCAGGGAAATCTGAAAAAAAGAAATAAAAAAATTATATATTTACGTCGCTCTAGAGCTGCACAATGGGCTTTTGGCGATGATCCCCGAAGACATGTCATCGCAATTTTGATCCTTTGTTGGGGGATGACCACATTTTGAGCTATGTCTATTTTAATAAAAATGTATTTCGAACAGTGTCCAGATTTAAAAGCTCACCAACGAATTTTTATTCGTTGGTGGTTGGTAATTTGAAGTCGTTGGTGAGTTTTTAAATCTGGACACAGTTCAAAATGCATTTTTATTAAAATGAACGTAGCTCAAAATGCAGTTTTCGGAAATGGACAAAGCTCAAAATGCGAGTTAAAGAAAATGGATAAAGCTTAAAATACATATTTACGAAAACGGGCAAAGCTCGAAATGCGTGTTTACGAAAATGGACAAGCTCAAAATGCGTGTTTACGGAAACGGACAAAGCTCGAAATGTGTGTTTACAGAAACGGACAAAGCTCGAAATGCGTGTTTATGAAAATGGACAAACTGAAAATGCGTGTTTACGGAAAGGGACAAAGATCGAAATGCGTGTTTACGAAAATGGACAAGCTCAAAATGCGTGTTTACGGAAACGGACATAGCATTTGATTCAGTTTTTCAAACTTCTTTTATGAGTATTGTTCTTTTTTTCTTGTAAAAATAAGCGAAGGTATTCAAATCAATTCGTATTGTGATATCGCCCATTTGCATAAATAACTTGGGCACATTTATTAAATTATTCTTTTTTTGTTTGTAAAGAAAATAAATGTCAACAGATGTTTTTACAAGGTTGCCATGGGTACTATAAACTTATCATAGTGGTAGTATATTTTTACGTTGTTACATTAAAAACTCACTTTATCGCCTAGATTTCTAAATACAAAAACATTACCTGCTGAATAACATCTGTAATATACCAAGCCATCCCAAACCATGACATGGCCCCGAAATGATTATGCTTAGCGTTTTAAGTCACGCAATGGACTGATCGTAAGGACACGGTTCCCAGTAGAACGCCGATGTCAAGCATTACTGGCTGCGGTCAGTAAGCGGGTGGGTGACCACTTTAATCTACCTGCGTAGGGACCGAGGGTGCACAGGATAAGTCCTCGTTAAACTGTTCTACCGTAAAGTGCTAGACTTCGAGTGTAGGTCGTCGGGCTACCAAAGCTGGGAAGCGATTCCCTCTGAAGAGGATTAATATTGTGATCGCATGTCTTCGGATCATCCTTAGGGATGTTTCCCATACCGTCACCAATAGCCCATTGTACAGTTCTATTGCGACGTAAATAAAGTACCTACCAACTTCGTTTTTAAAAAACTTTCGTGATTTAAGTGAGGAAAAAGTAAGCACGGAATTCCTCGTATGGCTGTTAAATTTGGGATGAAAACTGAGAAGGCGCATTTTTTGGTTAGGTCCATTTTTGCAAACACGCATTTCGAGCTATTTTCATTTTTGCAAACACGCATTTTGAGCTTTGTCCATATTCGTAAACACGTAGTTTCCACTTTGACCATTTTTGTAAACACGCATTTCGAGCTTTGCTCATTTTTGTAAACTCATGTTTCGAGCTGTTCCAATTTCACAAGTACGCATTTTGAGCTACTACATCTAGTTGGCTGAAATTATCAATAAAAAAAACACATGGTGAACTAGAAAGTTAATAAAAATGACTTATTTTAATAATTTAATATCTTTATTGGATTACCTTTTTATTCTTATCGCTTTTGTCATATTTTGTTCTTTAACATGAAATTTTCCCCTG
The DNA here is from genome assembly GCF_043381705.1 of Parasteatoda tepidariorum. Classification (NCBI taxonomy): domain Eukaryota; kingdom Metazoa; phylum Arthropoda; class Arachnida; order Araneae; family Theridiidae; genus Parasteatoda; species Parasteatoda tepidariorum. The sequence continues at coordinate 19,520,534 of NC_092215.1, forward strand.
ATTTGGATCACAATTTCTCGAGTTAGTCACAAAAATGTGTTTTTCCTTAATGTTTTTACATATTGGTAGAAAATATTACAAAATAAAATTATATTTTTTTAGTTATATTTCATCCTATAACAAAATATTTACCATAAATCTTTGGTTGGATCTGTATTTTTTTAATTGGGCTATTAATCAAGTCTGTAATTTTCTTTTTTGGTGACGATGTAGCTGTTGGTTCGAAAAATTTCCCGTCATCAGATAGATCTACAAAAAATAAATGTAAAAAACAAAGGTTATATCACATTCCTTTTCATCTTTTAAATGTACTTTAAATGTACATTTTATGCTCTCTAGAGTAACTGCCTTTTAATAATCTGTATTATTATATTAATTGTTCTGACATGAGCTAGAAAATAATACCAGAACTGACCAATTAATTCTTGTTTTATTAGAAAAACAAAACTTTAAAAACCAGTTTAATTTTTGAAAAAAAAAAGTTTGAAAAATTGCTTTTGTTTTGGATATGGAAACAAAAAGTGCTGCATTATCAAACGAATGGCAGATGTGTTCTGTCTCTGATAAAATGTAGCAGAAAATGAATGAAGTCAAACTCGTATGTAACAAAAACAATGGCACTGAGAAAATTCATTTGTTAAATCAGAGTACTTGTTAAACACAAATGGACCAAAATTATCAATGCAAATGCACAATATATGAGCTAGCAGATAATAAAATTTGTTTTTCCATCACAGGGGAGCAATACTCTGGTGTCCTAGACTAACTAGACATTGACATACCAGAGCCAATCCTTTTACAAGGATAACAGATTTGTTTTTACCGAATCTCAGTAAAACTCACCGGGAAAAAAAGCACAACCTTAGCAATTACTATCAATTAAGCGATCGATTTGATTCGCACCGTCAAACGCTAGTTTAATGCAATTAAATATAAAATAAAACACTGATAGAAAAAAAAAACAGAAAAAAAAGTTCCGGAAAAAATGATCACTATAACAGATATGTGAATTTAACGACCAAATCGACTCACACCGTACCGTTGAACATAAATTTGTGTAATTATATATTTATGCGAATGAAACAATATATTTTTGTAAGAATTATTTGGGGATACAAAGATTTTTTTTAGAATTATTGTAAATAGATTCTTGATTCACCCGAAAGCAGATGGGACCTCTATAAAACCCATGAAAAAGCTGTTCAGAGAATTAATCCTGTGACCCTATGGGTATTAGGGCCGGGATAGCCCGGTCGGTAGGGCGCTGGGCCCATGTCCGAGAGTTCCTGGGTTCGAACCCCGCCGACCGAAGACTCCAAGTGTAGTAAAGTGCACGTTAAATCCGCCGAGTCTCAAAAGTCATCCATGTTCCCATAACAAATCAATACCTCTGGGTGATACTGGATTGGAGATCGATCGTTCTCTGATTCAGGTCAAAATTACAATCTGTGGATGAATGAATGAATTGGTCCGCCCTACAAACTGGTGCGACGTATGGTGTGGCAGAAATCGAATTCTTGGCCATAGATGGCGCCACTGGAAAACAAGAACAATCACACCCCCTCTGCCTAAACAGGCATACGTCAACAACAGTCAAACGCGTCAATCAGAAATATAATTCGTGCTATCTTTTATGATATATGTCAGAATTATTCAAAAAGGTTATAGTTTCTTAGCTTCACTGGAATCCTATACTTAACGACATATTTCGATAAATAAGGAGAACATTTGTTCTTGGAAAAGAAACAACTATATGACGTTGCAAGAATATTGGATTTGATTGTACCACTAAAAATGGTGCTTCTTGTGATGACATGCTCTTAACAAATTAAATTCGAGATAAAGAGTTTATGCTTTTGTTTGGCTGTAGAAAAAAATAGTTTGCAAGAAACAATATTTATTATTCTTTACATCAGTTTCTTTAAATGCGAACAGAAAGACGTATATTTGCTATAATTTTTAAATACCATTTTTATTACTTGTTTATTGATTATTGTTGGTTATAAGAACCAACTATCGACTCTGATTTGACCTTTTCTGTCATTGTTTGAGCAATTTAAATCGTCTTGTCTTTCTAGATGTAATTTTGAGCACTTCACTGCATTTTCAGCTTCATTGTAATTAGTTTTTCCGATGTAGTAACTAGATCTTGGGGCAGTTTGTATCTGTTTTAAAGTAAACAGCTTAAAGTTAACCATCTTTGTTCTACTTCTGGGGACAAAAGATTTTCAGATTTAATTTCAGAAATTGGCCCCAGAAGTAAGGAAGTGAATAATTGCGAAAACAGATGCTTTTATGGCCTAAGAAAATTTCTGAATTCAACATTAAACGGAACACCAATTTGCTGATACATAAAAGTTTAATCCAAACAGTTCTCACGCATGCATCTGAAACGTGAACTTTGCCCTAGGCTGATGAGAGAACTCTCACAATTTTTGAGAGGAAAATTCTCTGATCCATTTTTGGTGACTTTTGTGATAACGGAGTTTGGAAAACTAATTCTGAACTTTACGCAGAGAATTGAACTTTACGCAGAGAATTACGCAGAGAATTGAACTTTACGCAGAGAATTACGCAGAGAATTGAACTTGAGAGAACGCAGAGAATTCAGAATTTGTTTGGAAAACTAATTCTGAACTCTATCCAGAGAATCGGACATTCTGAGATATCATAAGGCTCAACGTATGAAATGGGCTGGACACATTAAGATTTAACTATTTTACATTTTTAAACGCGGCTTTCAATAAAATTTAAAAAATTTACTGATGATTTTAATTGTTTCAATAGGTTGTTCTAAGAATACATAATTCGCAATTTTGCTTCGTCTATATTTGGACTTGAAGGATAACACATTTTCCTTTTAAATATAATAATTCCTAAAATACACGGAAAAATTGAGGAGAGTTTTATTTCTATAAGTATATTTTTTCCGTCGTAATAAAATAAGAATCAACAGAATCTGCAGGCAATGTTAAAAATGCTGTTTCAGAATTTTTTTTTCTCCTACCCCCTCCAAATTTTACTGATTTACTATGAGTATATAATATAAAAATAAAAAATATATAAAAAAAACTACTTAGAAGCGAAACCAAGAAATATATGAAAAAAGATGATCAAAGAAATTTTGTAAGCTTTCACGTTTAAACTCTCGTTCTTTGGAGAAAAATAGTTATAAACTAGAACACGTACTACTTTTAATGTAGAACTAACAATAAAGCTAATTTACTGTAAATCATGTTTAATAGATAATAAAACAGGTATTTAAAAATTAAACCAAAAGTATTTCTATCAAAATTTTAAAAAAATGGAGAAATTTGTAAGTAGCCAGGGATCAACTGGGAGAGAAAGAACCCAGTCGAGCACTCGAATAAGGACCGTTAAAAATGAATTATATTCGATTTCATAGATACTTTCTAAACAAGAACTGTTCTAGAATTTGTTAATCAGTAATTTGATTCACATGAGTTCTACACAAGTTAAATGAGCTGTCTAAAATATTTACTTAACTATTATATTTAACTGTTACAATTTTTTTAAAAAAACCTTAAAAACATTTAACATACATTTTTTAAGCAATCATTCTGATTGTTTTTAAAATTGATAAGTTCTGAAAAGCATTAAGTTTTTCTTTTAAAAAAAAGAAAAAAACAGTGAGGTATTTAAAAAGAAAAACTATAGACAAAGTTTGTCTTTTTAAACCTCTTGAAACATCATTAGTACAAAATGAAACAGAACGTACCTTCAGCACCTTGCAAAGTTTCCTCCTCATTTACAAATTCTGAGTTGTGTTCAAGATTCTCATTGGTCAATCTATTTAAATCAACTTTCTCAATTTCCCGTCTCAATGTGTCCGATTCATCATACACATTCAAAACATTAGTATACTCCTACGAATTAAATATTTCATGGTATCAAAATAATAATTAATGCATTAATTCCAGAACGTAATCACGCTTCTACTCATAATGCTACAATACAATATCTGTAATTGAACACATAATTAATCTCCTCTCTAACTAGAAGATCTTTTTGGTTCACATTTGTTTTTGTCTAATCTAACTAACTTCATTTTTAGGGCTGAAGCAAGCTTAAAATATAAGTTGGAAATTTATTATACACAAATAATAGCACTAAGAGAAAGTTGTATTATTTGTGCATAGTAAATTTATAGGTTGGATGCAGCTCAAAATGCGCGTTTAAGATAATAGACACAGCTCAAATTACGTGTTTATGAAGTAGACACAGCTCAAATTACGCGCTTATGAAGTAGACACAGCTCAAATTACGTGCTTATGAAGTAGACACAGCTCAAATTGCTTGCTTCTGAAGTAGACAGCTCAAATTACGTGTTTATGAAGTAGACACAGCTCAAATTACGTGTTTAAGAAAATAGACATAACTATTTAAGAAAAAGGACATAGCATTTGATTCCATTTTCCAAACTTCTTTTACGAAAATTGTTCGTTTTCTGAAGAATAAACTATTGAATCGAAATAAATTCGCAGCATGATATCGTCCACTTTTCTAAACCACTTAGTGCATTTCGTTTCAATTAATCCGTTTTTAAAGACATCATTAGTCAACAGTTACTTATGCAATTTTTTATCGGATGCTGCAAATTTATAATAGGGAGATTAAATTTACATTTTACGAATTTAGATTTTTCAAAACTACTTTGATCGTTTAAAGTTCAGAATACAAAGAAACTACGTAATGAGTTATATCTCCAATGTCAACAGCCACCCCGACCCCTAAGTCCAGGACTTTACCAGTAAATACGAAAGTAAGTACGAAATTTCTCATTTAGTTGAATAATTTGAGTTGAATATTAAAAAGGAGCATTTTTTGCTGTCTTTCTTTTCTTTTTTTTTTTTAAAAAAAAACACGCATTTTGAGCAGTGTCCATTTTCTTTTCTTTTTTCGTTCGCGCATTTTGAGCAGTGTCCATTTTCTTTTCTTTTTTCGTTCGCGCATTTTGAGCCATTTTCTAAAACGCACATTTTGAGCCTAGTTCTTCTTTTTCAACCGCATCTTGAGCTGCTTTCCATTTTCTTAAACATGAATTTTGAGCCTTGTCTATTTTCTTAAGCACGAGTTTCGAGTGGTGTTCGTTTTCTCAAACACGTATTTTGAGCTGCGCCTTTTTTTCTTAACACGTTCACGCCGGGAAAAGTGAAAATACTGGTGCAGGAAAAGAGAAAATACTGGTAGAAGAACTATTTCAATATTACACTGGTTATCATAAATTAAGGAAAAATCACAAAAATAGCGATAACTCTTTCAAAAGTAAGCCAAACCGTGCAAAATTTGCATATGTTGTCCACTAAGAGTAGCTGAGTAAAATTGCAATATGCAAATTAGTGGCGCTGCACTCGGCTTACGTCATCTGCCTGGAGCATAAAAGTCCAAGTTTGAGAGAAAGCACACAAATTTTACTGTGATTGCGACATTGAAAATCTGAGATAGCCAATTCGTAATAATGACCTCTAGGCATCATTTGCCTGAAGAACTACGATGGAGAGCCATCGGGAGACTAGAGGCAGGGCAGAGTCAATCAGAAGTGGCCAGATGGCTAAATGTGAGTCCATCTGTGGTTCATAGACTTTGGAGGCAATTTCAAACCACAGATTCGGCATCTAGGAGGTTCAGTCAAGGACGGCCAACTGTTACGACCAGTGCCGATGACCGATATTTGACATTAAGTGCACGCAGGAATAGAACCGCTACTCCGACACATCTTAGATCCTCTCTTGCTGCAGCCACCGGAAGGTTGGTGTCAACGTCAACTGTGCGCAGAAGGCTCCACGAAGGTGGTCTGTATGCGAGACGACCAGCCATTTGCGTGCCGCTCACATCACGCCATAGGAGAGACCGTTTGCAGTGGGCCCGACAACATGTCCACTGGACGTCAGATCAATGGAGGCCTGTTCTCTTTACGGATGAGTCCAGGTTTAGTCTAGAAAGTGACAGTAGACGTTATTTGATATGGAGAGAACCTGGGACCCGTTATCATCCATCAAACATCCGTGAAAGAGATGCATACGGAAGAGGCAGTGTCTGTGTTTGGGGAGGCATATCCTTAGGAGGGCGCACATACCTCCATGTCTTTCCAAGGGGAACCGTGAATGCTCAGGTTTATCGAGACAACATCCTTGATGCTTATGTGCGCCCATATGCCGGGGCAATTGGTGATTGCTTCCTGTTACAGGACGATAATGCAAGACCACACAGAGCTCGCATTGTTGATGATTATCTTCAACAGGAAACAATTACTCGCATGGAGTGGCCAGCTCGATCCCCGGACTTGAATCCTATCGAGCACGTTTGGGATGCTCTAGGGAGGCGTGTATCTGCCATCAATCCGCCCCCTCAGACCCTTGCCACGCTTGCAACTGCTTTACAAGAGCAATGGCTCTCACTTCCTATTGAACTGATAGACCGCATAATTGAAAGCATCACACATCGCTGTTTGTGCTGTATTGCTTCTAGAGGCAATCATATTCCATATTAAAGGTACTTTTTCTATTGCAAACCGATACTTCCAATTTGTTTATTTTATACATGTGCTAATTTCTATACTACTATTAATGTCTGATAATTTCTTTTTATGTTGTTTAATACCTTACTATGTGTTGTATATTGTGGGTAAGTTTCATAAAATTCCATGTGTAATTTCTTGAGTTATCGCGATTTTTGTGAATTTTCCTTAATTTATGATAACCAGTGTAGTTAATATTCGGGAGGAGTTAATCTATTCTCAACAATAACAATTCACTGTAAGGAAATTTATCACGGCGAAGAAGCAATTCAATATAAAAATTGCATCCGTTAAAAACAATTGGTAGTTATGGATTTTTATTATTCCCGGAAAAAAACCAAAAAAGAAAATTTATTGTTACCAGTTTTTACTCCGGTGAGCTGACAAGATGAGGCAATCTGGCTTGGCCCACCGGTGGGTCACCCCTGCGTGAACGTGTTAAGCACGTATTTCGAGTTGTGTCCAGAATAAAGAGCTCAACGACGAGATAGATATACCAATAACAAAGAAATAATCAAAGAAGGATTATCCAGATGAAGGTAAGGTATACTTTGCGCTATATATGAATAAAGCAAAACGTGAATGAAACACAAATCATAGCGCAAAAATGGACACACCATAGTTTCGGAATTGTAAAAAAGAACACTCCATGTCTATAGACAAAATACTCTAAGTGCTATTTGAAACTAAGCTTCGACTCCAATTCTACGTTTCTTGTTTATAGAACCAAAACTATAGTGTGTCCATTTTTGTGCATTATTTGTGTTTTATTCACGTTATTTATGTCATTGAATAAAAGATCATTCAGCTAAAACATTCATTTGATTTTATTTCAATGTTATAAATGTTAACTTCGTAAGAGACTATTTTAATATTTGCTAATTTATAGCTATGAGCTCGAATATTGATAATTCATGATTTATTTGTAATGAATTTTGAAATAAATATCGCCCTTATGATGTTGAATCTAGTTCTATAAGTTTAAAAACAGTCGCAAGAAGCTAAGCCAGGGCAAAGTAATTTGAAAGACCCTTTAAATATTCGCCTTCTGCGTGTTTTAAAATAGCAAGAATCCCATTTTTGTATTTTGATATACTCTGAGGAAGCACTTCTATATCTTTTCTCACCGGTCCTGAATAGGTTAAAGAGATAAAACTGATGAATTGACCTGAATAGGTTAAAGAGATGTTTTAAAATAGCAAGAATCCCAATTTCATATTTTGATACACTCTGAGGAAGCGCTTCTTTATCTTTCTTCACCAGTCCTGAATAGGTTAAAGAGATAAAACTGATAAATTAACCTGAATCGGTCAAAGAGATGTTTTAAAATAGCAAGAATCCCAATTCATATTTTGATACACTCTGAGGAAGCGCTTCTTTATCTTTCCTCACCAGTCCTGAATAGGTTAAAGAGATAAAACTGATAAATTAACCTGAATCGGTTAAAGAGATGTTTTAAAATAGCAAGAATCCCAATTTCATATTTTGATACACTCTGAGGAAGCGCTTCTGTATCTTTCCTCACCAGTCCTGAATAGGTTAAAGAGATAAAACTGATAAATTAACCTGAATCGGTTAAAGAGATGATTTAAAATAGCAAGAATCCCAATTTTATATTTTGATATACTCTGCGGAAGCACTTCTTCACCATTCATGAATAGGTTAAGGAGATAAAACTCAAACACTGGTAAACAAATACATTACATATTATAAATGTATGCCTAGTTAATAAATAGAAAATTGAAACCTCCGGTATAATCAGCTTTTGTAGTTCTTCCAAAGTTTTAGGTTTGCTCGGTAGTTTTGACCAATCAATGTTGTTCCCCCGATGCTTGTGATTGTTTTTTTGCTCCCCAACTTCTACATTCTTGTAATGGCCAACTTTTCCTTGAAGTATACCATTCCAGTTTTCCTTATTTAGATTAGCAAAGATATCAATATCATTATTCTGAAAAACAAAATAAGCGAATCTTATCAAATATCATTTTATTAAATAGTAAAATAAAGTCAACATTTACTAAGCTAAACAGAAAACTGAGTTAAATGCTGTTATAAATCAGGAAATGAAAAAAAAAGTCTTTTGAAAGGAAAGGCCCAAAAATAACAGTAATATGTTATTTCATACACAAATGTATACTTTATCTGAATAAAACCTTTTCATTAAGAGTTATTACTTTAAATTTCTCTGTAAAATTATGCAATCATTTTACAGAGATAAGTAAATGTATCAAAACTTAAATTCAGCAATTATTAAAAAATTGGGACGAATGCTACATATATTGGGACGAATGCTTTGGTGGATGTTCTCTTTTTCTGGGATGAGAACGGTGCAGTGTAGGTTTATGGTAACTGAATTCAAAATAAAATAATTAAGAAAGTAACCAGTTTAACAAGTTTAAACGGAATTTTAACTTCAAGGAGTTTTTGAACCAGTTAAAGGGACAAAATATGTTTATTATTTGTAACTACAATATTAGAAATGGGTTGTGCTTTATGCTCTAATTTTTTTCTCTTTCAGACTTCATTATCCCTGCGTTCATGCAAGCCATTGAAAGTTATACAAATACAGCTGCTTATACGTATATTTTAAAATGAATATACGAAACGGCATATACTTTTTAAAGCTGCTTATTCAATCAAAATATAATCAGTTTGCTTTAAACACACATTTTCCAACGAGATTTTAAACTATAAATACCTGCTTTTAAGAAATTTTGATATTTAAAATCAATACAATCCAATATGGAATTTTCTAGACTGTCTTCCTTTTCATACTCTTTAGCCAGTAAAAATTGTTCTAAATGATAAAAAATGAGTTACTAGTTGGTGAAAGATCCGCTTAATAAGTTGGGTGCTGCAAAATTTCATCGAAAAATTACTCTTGATGAAATCAGGTTAGTAATTATTAGAGCCCGGATTTTGATGACCTAAAAATTCTCAATTAATGCCCTTAAAAAGTGCAAAAAATGCCCTTAAAAGTGCAAAAAATGCCCTTAAAATGCGAAAATTGCGCTAAAAATGCCTTATGACATGACTTAAATAGAAGTGAAAATAGTGAACTAAAACAATGTTTTACTTAAAAAATTTAAAAAATGCTTTAAAATGCTAAATACGCCCCAAAATTTTAAAGAAAATGCCCTATAAATCTCAAAAAATGCTCTAAAGGACAAAGAATGTCCAAAAATGCAAAAAATGCAAAAAAAATGCAAATGTCATCAAAATCCGGGCCTTAGTAATTATAGACCAACGGTCAACCGATATAGCTTGTTTCATTCGGTAATTTCATGCAATAATCCATTATTTTCATCTCACCAACTTCCGGAATATGCCGTAATATTGTAGCAAAATCAACTTTCATTCTGGTAGTAAGAGCTTCCTAGTAGATATTCATTTTTGATCTTCCACGTGGTTCATTTTGTTTTAAAGACCAACAGTTTTCAAACCAACATTGATCGATCTTTAGCAGTATTCTCCCTAAACGCCTGGTTTTTATTTGTAGAATTATTACTAAGTTTATACTCATATAAAAAATTTACGCGAATCATATCCTTACGAAATCTGAAACGAATAAAATGGAACACTTTTGAGAAAATATTCTTTGTTGAAATGTAACTCTGACAATGGACAGTACGACTATAAATGAGATTTTGCCAAAAGCAAAACGAAAATAGAGAAACAAACGCTCACATGTAAAGAAACTCAAACATTATATATGCAACAATCTAATTCTTATTATTAGTGAATTTCAAGTTTGAGTAAAGGGTTTTTCACAAAAAAAAAATTACGAATAATAATTACAGATTAATAATTTAATTAGAAACAGATGCATTTAAATTATATGTATCTTTAATTTTAAAAAATAAATTAAACCGATATATTTCTTAAAAGGGGAAGGGATTTTCAGAAGTAATTGAATAAACTGATTTTTTTTCTTTTCTTTTTAAGCAAGAATTACTTCTTGGCACTGAAAATAACCTCTTTAATTGCTTATTGCAGCATTTCTTATGTCATTAAGGATGATAAGGAGGCCTTTTATGACACTCTCCTCTGCTTGGTATTTTTTTAAAATAAAAACTTGATACTTGACTTTTTTTCAACTCAGATAATAAATTTTAAAAGAAATACAAGCTTGTATTAGAATGTGGACCAACTACCATCAAGGGGAAAATCCTCAGAGAGTAATTTGTTAAAGGTCTCTAGATTATAAATTAGCTAAAAGGAATTCATATACACCGAAGAGCCATTACATTATGACTTATGGGTCCTAATGTGCCCCATGAAAACCTGGGCGAGTTCATTGTTATAGATGGAGGGTGGTCATAATGTAATGTCTCTTCGGTGTATATTTGTTGGTTTTTATCCACACTCTGAAATTTTTCGTTCCCCATAAACATTAAAAAAATAATTTTTAAGGAAATAAAAATGACACTGAATAAAGTAGGAAACCATTTTACTGATGAAAAAGGTTGACTCACTTTAGCAGCTTCACCACCTCTATTAAATGGACTGGAACAACAATTAGCAAGTGCACGAGCTTTCCCTGCAAAAATACCAACATCGGGGATATTTTCTCCAGCAGATGTAAAAATACTTGTAGGAGTTGAAGGTTGTGAATCTAGATGAGATCCAAAAGAATATAAAGTATACTTTGTGTTAAGTATAAATAAAGCAAAACGACGTGAATAAAGTATAAATAAAACAATGTGAATAAAGTAAAAATAGAGCAAAACAACGTGGATAGAGTATAAATGAAGCAAAACAACGTGGATAGAGTATAAATGAAGCAAAGCAACGCGAATAAAGTATAAAGGTTGAAAAGCAACATGAATTAAGTAAAAAAGTAGAAAAACAACAAGAATGCAATATAAAGGTAGAAAAACAACAGGAATAAAATATAAAGGTAGAAAAACAACAGGAATAAAATATTAAAGTAGAAAAACAACAGGAATAAAATATAAAGGTAGAAAAACAACAGGAATTAAATATTAAAGTAGAAAAACAACAGGAATAAAATATAAAGGTAGAAAAACAACAGGAATAAAATATAAAGGTAGAAAAACAACAGGAATAAAATATAAAGGTAGAAAAACAACAGGAATAAAATATAAAGGTAGAAAAACAGCAAGAATAAAGTATAAAGGTAGAAAAACAACGTAAATGAAATATAAAGGTAGAAAAACAGCAAGAATAAAGTATAAAGGTAGAAAAACAACGTAAATGAAATATAAAGGTAGAAAAACATGAATAAAGTATAAATGAAACCTGAATAAAGTATAAATAAAGCAAAACAACGTGAATAAAGCATAAATAAGGCAAAACAACGTGGATAGAGTACAAAACATTTTCTAAAAATTAACATGTAGTTTCGATTCTACCTGCCTGTGATAATTACGGAAGAATGAATGCTTAGTATTTTATTTACTAATTAAAAATTTTGATTTAAGTTATAATTTTTAAAAAATAAAATAGCTTTAAATCTCAAATCTTAAAGAATTTTTATTATTCATATTTTTAATTTTTTTCTTTTAAAACTAAAGGGAGGTTAAAGGTTTTGCAAGCTATCTTCAAATCGGGTAAAGTGCTATGGTATCAGATATAAGACTAATTATTTCAAAAAATTAACAAGTACCTGATTCAATTGCGGAATCATCTGAAGAAAAAGTATCCCACTCTTCACTTTCTTTAGCTGAAAGTTAAAAATCCACAGTTTTAAAAAATAACATAATGTATCAAAAGAATACATAGTGTATGCATACGTAATACTACGTGTGTAATAAAAAATAATTTTAAAAATAATGTAAAATTTGAAGTTCAGCTATATACTGAGTGGCCAAATTATTATGACCTCCTGACAGTTTTATACAAAATGAGCTATTGCATCACAGTTGTGCCGCTAGAGGGCGAGATAGCTACAAAAAAGGAATGCTAGACAAATGAACCATCTATTGCACTTTGTTACGCGCGGGTATGTGGGCAAAAAAAAAAACGAGACTTAACTGAGTTTGAATGCGAGATGATTGTAGGAGCTCGAAGAGGTGGAACCAATATCAACAAAACGGCTGATCTTGTTCGAGAGCAGCAGTTATTAATGTATGCAGAGGGTGGACTACCAAGCAGAAAACCGGGTCTCAACATCAAGCTTGTGCTCATTACAGGCTGAATTTTCAAGCTAAAAAGAGACTTGTCAGAGTTGTCCAGTTCAACAGAAGAGCAACAGTACGTCAAATAGCGGGGAATCTTAATGAATGTGCAACTGCGAACGTCTCTGAACGAACTGTGAGCCCCACATTACGCCGTATACGCCAGGGATGGCGAACCAATGGAACGCGTGCCATAAATGGCACGTTATACAATATTCTGGGCACGCCACCGATCACAAATTTCTCTATGAAGCATATTAACAATTAAATTAAAATTCACAAAAAACAAATAAAAAAACAATTACCAAAAATTAACAATTAATGCCAAAACAACAATTAATAACTACAAAAAAACGAGCTAACAATAAATAACGAGTAAAAAAAAATAATAGTCCTGTTTAAACTAACATCTTACAACCTAATATAAGTTATTTAAAAAAAACAATTAATAACCATACAAAACAAGCTAATAATAAATAAAGAGCAAAAAACGAAAAAAATTAATGGTCCTGCTTAAACTAACATCTTACAACCTAATATAAGTTATTTGTCATCTAATCTGCAACAGCAGAAGTCACACTGATGTCACTTTAAGTTGAATTACGCGTATAACTGAGACATTGCCAAAAAAATTTTTTTTTCATAGTAAATAAAGAGTTTTGAGTTGATAGTATTTGGTATTATTTTTCCAATAGTCACATAGTCAAAATTATTTGACGGCACGTCTATGACCTCATTAAACAATTTCTTGAAAAATGGCACGTTGGTGCATAAAGGTTCGTCATCCCTGGTATAGGCTATAGGAGCCGACGACTTGTTTGAAAGCCTTTGCTGCCAGGCTTAAACAAGAGCTGACGACTCCAGTTTGCAAAGAAGCGTAAGGATTGGATAGTAGATGACTGGAAGAGTTAAACCATGCAGACCAGGCTTTCAATTACACCATGCAGATGCCAGGGTTCGGATATGGCAAAAATAGCTTTGCAGTAACACTTAAAGCTGGTGGAAGCTACGTTATGGGTCCTTTGATGCCTGTGAAACAACGCATGAAAGTCCAAGTATTAAGTATTATCGCAGATCAAGTACATCCTGTTTTGCTAATGCAGTACCTAGATTCTTACAGCATATGCAGATTATGTTCTTTTAAGTCTTGTTTTTAAAAAGCAAACGAGCAAATAGGGAGGAATTGCTGAAACTTTATTTAAAAACATCTTGATGCTTGTTTCTAATTAAACTTAAACTGAATTGAAAAAAAAAACACCGCAAAGATTTTAAAAAAAATTCTGTAACTTGGTTACAGATTAAAGAGTAACAGTTCCGTTTTTAGTATCATTTTGTAAAATTTAACTTAAATTTAAACAACATGAAGTTTTTATGTATAATTGACTTTTTTATGTGCTACTTTTGCAACATACATGTTAAATTACGCTGTTGAGGTGTAAAAAAAATTCTGCTGCCGTGGATTCAAATTGCGTTTTTTTCTGCTTAAGTATAAATCTGTACCCCCAAATGTGTATACATTTTTTAATTCATTCTTGAAACGTATTCTAAGAATTCATATTACGGGTCATTTTTATTAAAAAACATCGTGTATTTTACTCATTTATAATTTATCTTATTTAATGCTAGAAAAGTAATATAATGATTTAAAACTTCTCACCTCTAAAATAACCTTCTTCAATTGTAGCTTTTACCTTTAAGCAAGAAAAAAATATTAGCATAAACCATAAGCAGAAGAAAATAAAAAGCAAATTTAGAAGTAATAAAGTTTGAAACAATTCATTTTAAGATGAAGTTTAAGTTTCTATCTTAATAAAATGAAAGTAGTTGTTGTTAATTTACGTCGCACTAGAGCTGCACAATGGGCTATTGGCGACGGTCTGGGAAACATCTCTAAGGATGATCCGAAGACAAGCCATCACAATTTTGATCCTCTGCAGAGGGGATGGCACCCCCACTTCGGTAGCCCAACGACCTGCACGCGAAGTGGAGCACTTTACGATAGAACAGTTTGACGAGGGCCCATACCGCACACCCTCGGTCCCAACGCAAACTGATCCAAGTGGTCTCCCATCCGTACACTGACCGCAGCCAGTGATGCTTGACTTCGGTGATCTTCTGGGAACCGTGTCTTAACAATCACTTCGGGACAAATGAAAATAGTAACAACGTAGGTAAAATGAGACATCATTTTCAAATTCCAAAAATGCACATTGTTGGACAACTAGAGCACGTTAAATTCGTGGTCGAAATTTGTTGTCTACAGTTATTCTAAATATCCTGAATCATTTTTTTAAAATTAGGAATGAGAAATGAAGATAATAATTTTTAATAAGGTTTAAAGGTTTTTAATAATAAATAAAACTTGCATCCGAATCATTTTAAGATATAGTTGAGGTTCCTATCAACATAAAATGAACGTAGTAATAACGTCAGCAAATTGAGACATTTTCAAATTCCAAAAATTCGTCTACAGTTATTCTAAATATCCTGAATCATTTTCTTAAAATTAGGAATGAGAAAAGATAATAATTTTTAATAAGGCTAAAAGGTTTTTAATAATAAATAAAACTTGCATCCAAATCATTTTAAGATATAGTTGAGGTTTCTATCTACATAAAATAAACGCAGTAATAACGTCAGCAAATTGAGACATTTTCAAATTCCAAAAATTCGTCTACAGTTATTCTAAATATCCTGAATCATTTTTTTAAAATTAGGAATGAGAAAAGAAGATAAAACTTGTATCCAAATCATTTTAAGATAAAGTTTAGGTTTCTATCTAAATAAAACGAACGTAGTAATAACGTTAATTACTTGAGACATTTTCAAATTCCGAAAATTCGTCAACAGTTATTCTAAATATCCTGAATCATTTTTTTTAAAATTAGGAATGAGAAAAAAAGATTACATTTTATATTGAAAATTGATTAAATATTAAAATTATTTATCTTTAATAAGGTTAAAAGATTTTTAATAATACATAAAACTTGTATCCATATCATTTTAGGATGAAGTTAAGGTTTCTACCTAAAACTAATGAACGTAGTGGATAACGTTAGTAAATTGAGACATTTTCAAATTCCAAAAATTCGTCTACAGTTATTCTAAATAACCTGAATCATTAAATTTTATATTGAAAATTGAATTATTGATTAAATGTTAAAAATAACAATTAATAAGATTAAAAGGTTTTCAATAATAAATAAAATTTGTATTTGATTATACTAGATACTAATACAGTAAATATGTACTTAATATAAGATTTGACAGAGCAAGAACAGACAGAAAAAAAAACTTAATCAATCAAAAGAATAATTTATAACAGAAGTGAAAGTAGTTTGACAACCTAATACTACCCCAGTGACTGACAAAAACAATTTTTAAAAATTACCTTTAATTTTTGGAAGTTATTTATTCCAGTTAATACGAAAGCTCCCAAAGTAACCTCACTTTTCACAAAGTAAACCCATTTTACGTTAAATGACTCAGAAACAAAAATATTTATTAAAAATCTAAAAAAACAGTCATAAGTATAATTCTTAACCATCTTTCAAAAAATGCTGATTTCAGAATTTTATTGGTTTAGTTTCGTCAAAAAAATAATAATAATTAAAATTCTAAACTAAACCCCATCATAAACATCTAATTTTAAAAAGATAACGATAGGACAAAGAGGTCTCTTAAAAGATAAATTAACTTTATTTGAATAGATGCTTACTGTTTTAGTTTGAAACTGTTTCCTTCCTGGTGCGAGTGAAAAAGAATTTAATCCGGGTCTTCTACTTTTCATACCAACATCCAAGCAACTAAATAAGCAAAAATAATTTATATTAAAATAAACAACATTTGCTTATGTTTTGAAAATCATTTTCAAATTGGGCTATTTTGAAATAAAATTCAATATACACCGAAGAGCCATTACATTATGACCACCCTCCATCTATAACAGGGGTTTCCAATTTATATGAGACCGGAGGCCACAATTAAAAACACATATCAAATGGCGGGCCGCAACTTTATCAAAATTGTATGTAGGACTCTTATATGTTTGAAGGAACATTAAGTATTACTGCTAGATTTTTACCAAGTTGTACAAAACAAAAGTATTGAATTACAAATTAAAATAAGAAGTAGATTTTTAAAAATATTTAATTGTTATTAATAATATTTTTAAAAATATTAAATAGTAAAAATTCGGGCTACAATAACTTTAATGTTCACCCATGTATTGAACAATTAATGTGCAACAGATATCTAATTGTTAAGACATAAGACTTTAAAAAGGTTGGTATTAAAACTTACATAGTAGCACACAAAATGTTTAATGAGAAAATTGAGGTGTGTCTGCTACAACCACCTGAGAATAGATACAGTCAATTCGCTATAACTCGAAGTACGATAACTCGAATATTACTATAACTCGATTTTTTTATGAGGTCCCGACCCTTTTATCTTCAATTTCATGTTAATTATTCTCGATTACTCGAATTTTACTCCCTTTAATTCGATTTTTTTGGATCTTTTAAAGCAAGAAAAAAAAACTAGGATTTGATATCTTATATCTGATATTATCTGATATCATATTATCCTTTGCAACACACACACAATGTCTTTCGCACTCTTCATGGAGAAAGCTAAAGCTGTCCCTCTTGAAGTATGTGAACAGTGGTTAAATGAAACGTTACCAAATTTACTTCAAGGATACAGTTAAAATGATGTTTTCAATATTGATGAAATGTGTCTATTTTTTAAATGTCTTCCAAATAAGACTATGATGTTTAAGGATGAAAACTGCTCAGGGGGTAAAATGAGCAAGGAACGTTTGACTGTCCTAGTTGAAAGAAATGCGTCTGGGACAGAGAAATTACCCATACTTGTTATCGGAAAATACCGAAATCCCCGATGTTTCAAGAATGTAAAAATGTATCCTTTGGATTACAAGTCTAACAAAAAGTTTTGGATGACATCAGTTTTATTTGAAGACTATGTAAGAAAATTGGATCGGAAATTCTTCGCTAAAAAAAGAAAAGTGATACTCTTTATGGATAAATGCACAGCGCATAGTGATCTACCTAATTTGAAAGCAGTAAACTTGCAGTTTCTCCCTCCAAACACAACAGCAAAATTGCAGCCGATGAACCAAGGTATCATAAATTGCTTCAAACAGTCTTATCGTAAATGGCTAGTCAGAAAAATGATCTTAAATATTGTAAGCATTTAGAGCATTTGTAATTAATAAGCATTAATTAAATAATCCGACAATATTTTGAAAGCCTAAAACCGAAACTATCGGTAAGTCGAACTTCCGATATGTCGAAGTTTTTCGTCAGTCCTATCAGATTCGAGTTATCGCGAATTCACTGTATTTACATTTTAAATTTAAAATTTACAAGTGTGTGTGTAAATATTTTCGTCCAAAATGAGTGGTTTCAAAAAGTTAAATCTGATACGCACGTGCTAAATTATATTAACAAAATACAAAAAAATGAAATGAAAAAGAGCAACATACACGATTATTTTTGTATTTGAATAAATACTTTCTTGGATGCAAAACCTGAGAAAAAAAATTTTTTGTACCGTTGGTATGTTAAATTTCACAGAAATGAAGAAATTAGGTTTTTGTTAACGAGAAAAGTATTTAAAACCCATATAGATCTTTTACGAAAATTTTCCGCAAAAAAGTGACAACTCATGTATTTTAGTTCGCGGGCCACAAAGAAAGGCTTCACGGGTCGGATGCGGCCCCCGGGCCGCGAGTTGGAAACCCCTGATCTATAACAATGGGCTCGCCCAGGTTTTCATGGTTTCTCGCCCAGGAACAATGCTTTCATGGGGGCACATTAGGATCCATAATCCTCATAGAACAATCCCTGACGTCTGTAAGCTACTTGAGCATAGTTTCAGACCAGGTTCACCCATTCATGGCAACAGTTTTTCCTGCGGGGGATGGTGTTTACCAACAGTATAATGCACCATGTCATAAGGGTCGAATCGTCGAGGAACATTCCAGTGACTTTCAAGTCATGTCTTGGCCCCAAATTCACCTGACCTTAATCCAATAGATCATTTGTGGTCCTACTTGGAAAACCAAATTCGTGCTGCCACGCTACCATCCGTATGGAAGCATATTTGTTTGGTTTTCATGGACGTGGTGCCGTCCATAAGCCTTTGATTACTTTATCCAACAACGCTGTTTGGCTCATTTGGTGCAAGGCCCGTCGAAATCGTGCTGTAGATAAGTTCTCTAGAGGGAACAAGTTCTCTAGAGGGAGGAACAGAGGTTCAATCTCTACCAGTCGGACGGCAAGAGGATTTCGCGTATGCCAGTAGGAGAACTCCTTTTGCCAGAATGCATTGTGCCTAGTGTAAAGTTTTTTTTTGGAGGTGGAATTATAGTGCTGGGATGTTTCTAGTGGTATGAACTGAGACTCTTGATCCCAATTCATGGTAAGCTCAACGCAGACTCCTATTCTACTATTCAAGAGAACAATGTGCTTCCTTAAGCGGTAGCAATTTTTCGGATAGAATCATTTTTACTTCCAGGATAACAATGCCACTTGTTATGCTACGAGGTCCACCATGGACTGGTACGATGACAACGGGGCAGACCGAATGGATTGGCCTACCTAAAGTCCAGATCTGAATCCTATCGAAAATCTTCAGAACGAGTTGGATTGCCGAGTTAAGGTATGCAGCTATCGTCTAAAATCGGAGAAGGAACTTACATGTTTCCTCCAAGCCAAGTGGAAGAAAAAACAACTGTTAACATCAGCCAAACACTTGAGGAAAGCGTGTCCTTGAGGGATAAAGCTGTAATTGCCTCAAATGGAGGCTCTACCGACTATTAAATATGAATAAAATGTGTTCGTCTCTTATCTCATGTATCCAATTACTTATTGGTAATTATCTACTGGTTGCAAAAATGCTTGGAAACGGACAAATATCTTTAAAAATGTGCAATGCATAAAAAAGGAATATTAAAAGAAAGGTCCACCCTAATTAGCATTTGATCTATTGATCGGATTTTCACATTCGATGACTCAGTCTTAGTGCTTTGATAGGGAGACCTCAAACGTGCTAATTAATTTGCACAGACTATATTTTAAATTGAGAAATCAGACACAAAACGTACTTTCTTTGAATAAACATAACTTTTTTTCGATGCACTTGACCCCCAAAGTATAGGGGGTAGCCGCAATCTGGAAAATATGGTTCTAATAGTTTGATCAGGAGAACGCTCCTGACCGAAAGTTTGGACCCTTTAATGTTAATTTTACTTTTTGCGTATTTCGATAAATCTCGAGAATTTTTTTAACCGAATTAAAAAAAAATGGCGCACAATTATAAAGTTCGGTTTTTCAAAGATAAATCTATGCAAAAAATAACTTTTAAAAATTTTTTATTATTTTTTATCATTTTATTTACTAATGGTCGAAAAATGTTCAATTGTAAGGTATAAAATTTTTGCATAATTTTAAAGAATGTAACTTTACGTAGAAAAATACAAAATTTGACAAAAATCGGTTGAATAGTTCATGAGAAATTGAATTTCAAAAGTTTTTAGATATTTAAAATTCGATTTTTCAAGAACTTATTCTACTGATTTTGTTCAAATTTTGTATTTTGCCTTGCAAAATTATATTCTTTAAAATGACATACCTGCCAACTTTTATTCCTTCCGAGGATGATTTTCCCCAGTGGTAGTAAAACGGAATGTAAATTATAATTTTAGGCAGAAACATAACTTGTATTTTGAGAACACTTCTGCGGTCTACCAAAACAGTGTTCCATATTAATATATATATATATACTTATTTTTTTAAAAAATAGTGGTGATCAAGGAGATTATAAATTTAATTTATAAATGCAAGGAATATATAGAAAGAGCACATTTTACTACCACTTTAAATAAAGAATTGGGCCATCATTAAATAAAATAAAAAATAATAAATATTTACTAAAAGTTATATTTTGCACGGAATTGTCTTTGGATAAACTAATATTATAACTGTGTGCAAAAATTTTTCATTTCGGTTTTAAAGTTCTCGAAAAATAACGAAATATGCAAAAAGTAAAATTAACGTTAAGAGGTCCAAACTTTGGAGCGCTTTCCTGATCAAACTATTGGGACCATATTTTAGAGGTCCGATATTCGAATCCGTTGAAAAAGGGTACGTTTATTCAGAGAAAGTATGTTTTTGTGTGTGATTTCGTAATTTAGCATATTTGAGGTCACCCCCTCAAACCATCAAGATTGAATCCTAGAACGTGAAAAGATCCGATTATTAGATCAAAAATTACTTAGAATAGACAGTTTTTCTTTCTCGTCTTTTTTTTTTTTTTTTTTTTGCGCATTGCACATTAAAGCAAAAAAGAGAAATTAGGCGCATTCAATATTTTTTTAAAGCTATTCAATACCAAATTCGAGTTTTATCCCCTGGCAACAAGGTGGGGGGGGAGGCTAATAAAATACTCTTTTCGAAATTTATAAATAAAAATCTTTTATAAGGAAATATATTAGTTCAACAGGTAACTTTTCAGGTTCAACTGTAACTTTTTATAATATCTATACAAAGTAATTCCTTGCAGCAGTCTATCGGTGAGTTTTTGAATCTGGATATCTGTCTAAATGTGTGTTTACGAAAATGAACAAAGCACAAAATGCATATGATTCAAAATCGGTTTTTAAAAAAATAGACATTGATGTTTAAAAAAATGGACATAGCATTTGATTCCGATTTTCAAACTTTTCTAATGAAAATTGGTCCTTTTTTTTCGGATGCAGCTTAAAATGCTTGTTTACGAAAATGGATACAGCAGAAAATGTGTGTTTGCGAAAAAGTACGCAGCATTAAATGAGTGCATACAAAAATGGGCAAAGGAAAAAAAATTAGCCTGATTAGTTTTTAACCCGAATTTAACAATTAAACGAGAAATTATTGCTTACTTTCCTTACTTATTTAAACACTATGTATAATCATTACGGACCAAATTCCGGAATGGGTGGCAAAGTATATTAAACATGTAACTTTTCAGGATATATATATATATATATATATATATATATGTATATATATATAT
>NC_092215.1:19542298-19594053 GCF_043381705.1 Parasteatoda tepidariorum
TATATATATATATATATCGTCGTTGAACCGTCGACCCAATTTTTGTGTTTACGACTACTAATGTTCAACTCCATAGCCTTGGAATTTTGAACCAATCCAGAAGGCAAGGAAACTCCTGGATCAGTACCCCCAGAGGTATTGATTAGTAATGGGAACATGGAGGACTTTACGACTCGACAGATTTAACGTGCATCAGTCACCATTTACTACACGGGGATCGAACCCACGAACTCTTGGACATGAGCCCAGATTAAAGAAGTTTGAAAGATGGAGTTAAATGCCGTGCCCATTTTCGTAAACGTGCATTTCAAGCTGTGTCAACTTTTGTAAGCATACATTTTGAGTACGCTATACCACAGGAGAAACTTTGCGTCACCAATTCTCTTTTATCTCCATTACTAATTTACAGTATAAAAAAAGTGAATTCAGACAAGCCTAGAGTAATCCATGAAGTTTCAAATAATGAAAATAAATTTTTAAATCAAGAAAATGAAAATAAATTATGGGAAGATTACTTAGGATTAGGCAATGTAGAAGTTCTCTTTGATTAATTTGCATGTATTGTGGCATTTAAAAAAAAAAAAAAAAAAAATTCGCTTNAAAAAAAAAAAAAAAAAAAAAAAAAAAAAAAAAAAACAATTGGTAATTTCAACTTTGTGGCTTACTCTAGATTTGTTTGAGCACACTATATTTTGTTGTTGTTTCAAATTTTAAATTAGATTAAATTTTAAATTAGCATTCAAATCGGTGCAGATTTAACTGTTTCATCTATGATGTTTTATCGTTGTTCAATGATTGGAAAATCGCCAAGTGCCAAATTAGCAAATTATGATTAATATGTATGTTATGAAATCCGGTTTATTCCCGGGAATAAACCGGGCTTTTTGGGAAGGAAATTTTGAAATTTGTTGGTTTTTCGTTCCTATGAGATTAATTCTCATTCAAAGCAATGCATAAGAAAGATATTTAAGAAAATTTCAGGTAAAAAAGTGAATTTATGTGGGAAATGCAGATAAAATAAAATATAAATTTCAAACAGTAGATATATTTATTTAAATTTCTTCTATAGAAAAATAGCACAACTTAGAAAATTTAAAATCATAATAAGTCATTAGTAAATTCTTCATACAATGTTTACATACCTTATTATATTGTGCGCCATAATGGTTGTTATAGTTGTCGAGATTGCAGAATAGTGCAACGAGCTCTCTGCGCTAACCTATAGCCCTGTGTTTCTATTACTGAAGCGCCGCAGTGGACTGATCGTTAAGACACGGTTCCCAGCAGATCACCAAGGACAAGCATCACCGGCTGCGGTCAGTGTGCGGGTGGGTGACCACTTGGGTCAGTCTGCGTAGGGACCGAGGGTGTGCGGTATTGGTTCTCGTTAAATTGTTCTACCGTAAAGTGCTCGACCTCGCGTGCAGGTCGTCGGGCTACCGAAGCGGACATGCCATCCCCTCTGCAAAGGATCAAAATTGTGATGGCATGTCTTTGTATCATCCTATGGGATGTTTCCCAGACCGTCGCCAATAGCCCATTGTGCAGCTCTAGTGCGATGTAAATAAACAACAACAACAGCACAAACTAAAGAAAGGCAGCAAAAAGATACGACCAGGATTACGGCGAGATTCGAACCCGCCACCTCCACACTTCCTTTCAGTCTAAGAAGCCCCAAATAACTTCTAACCGATTTATGATGCTACGAAAACTTCCGAAATGTCCAGGGTGTTGTTGTTGTTGTTGATTTACGTCGCACTAGAGCTGCACAATGGGCTATTGGCGACGGTCTGGGAAACATCCCTGAGGATGATCCGAAGACATGCCATCACAATTTTGATCCTCTGCAGAGGGGATGGCACCCCCGCTTCGGTAGCCCAACGACCTGCGCGCGAAGTCGAGCACTTTACGGTAGCACAGTTTAACGAGGACCAATACCGCACACCCTCGGCCCCTACGCAGACTGATCCAAGTGGGTCACCCACCCGCACACTGACCGCAGCCAGTGATGCTTGACTTCGGTGATCTGATGAGAACCGTGTCTTAACGATCAGTCCACTGCGGGACTCCAGGGTGTCAGAGAAATTAAGTCTTGAATTATCACAAAGAAAGTCACTGGCTCGAGCCCCGAACAACTGAGAAAACTCATTATTTACAAGCAAGCATCATGCATGCACTAAACCAGTGTTTCCCAACCTTTTTATCACCGCAGACCTGTCAACTTTTGATAATTTTACCGTGGCCCGCTGTGGGGGGGGGGGGGGTTGATTTATTAATTTTAATTTAATTGTATTTAATCATGCCTTCAAAATAAAATACAGTTACACAAAATATAAAGTGATTTAACATTTTAACTTGCTAGAACGTTAAATCAATGCGAACCCTGAGCTTGTTTCTTTGTAATGAGACGGTTCCATCTGGGGGTATTCGGAGACAATGACACCCGAATTGTGTTGTTTATGTCCAGTTAATTCCGTTGCTTTGTTTTGGTTGCTGTTACTGCAGAAAACCACGCTTCACACAGATAGGTTGTCAGAAATGCCAATAGGGATTTAAGTTCTGTGGTGGCAATCTTGGGGTATTCTGATGCTAGATTAGCCCGATTTGTTGACAAATGGATCGCAGATTTATTCCTTACCAGTTTGTGGGTCTTTTGTTTTTGGAAAGTAGCGCTCGAAATCTTTTAAAAGCAAGGACAGGTGATCGTGCACCAACTGGGAGAGTGAATGTTCAGGCTCAGCGGCCCAGTATCATTTGATCCACGGACCGGGGGTTGGGGAACACTGCACTAAACCGAAGTAGGACAATTTCAATAGATTTTAAATTCAATTTGGTGAAACCAGAGTTTCTGAGGAAACTACGATCGAGAACTTCAACTGAAAAGGATAGAAGTTCGTGATTCGAAATCATTAGAAAAGATTTTAGCACAAGCTAATGGCATGCAATCGCTTAGCTAATGTGAAGTTCCTACTTCAATTGAAATACTGTATTTGCTTGTAAACATTTCCGTTACTACAGAGCATGAACTTTCGAACTTTTCTGTCGCAATCCGGGACTATTGCCTATCGGTTAACCCAGTCTTTAAGATTTAAATTTATTTATTCACGCATGCACATTTAAGCTTATTTACTCAATGCAATACAAGACTGCAGCAGAGAAAGCGAATAGCTTTAAAAAAAAAACATTTACTTTATTTATTTACTCACATACATATGGAGCAGTGATAGTCTGGCTGGTAGGGCGTAAGGCTCATATCCGAGAGGTTGTGAAATCGATCTCCGCCAACCGAATACTCCCCGTGCACAAAATGGTAACTGCCGCACGCTAAATTTGTTAGGGTCACAAAGTTCTCCAAGTTCCCATAACAAACCAATACCTCTGGGGGTGCTAGATCGGAGATTCATCGTACTCTGGTTCAAGCCAAAACTACGATCTGTGAATGTGTCCTTGTAAAGCGGGATGTATCGTATGTGTGTTGTCCCCGGATCAGACCGTCGTCAGTAGCTCATTGAGCAGCTCTAGTACGGCGTAAATAAAAGCACCGTACCGTATCGTATCACATACATATGCAAGTTCGTAGGCTCAATACATAGAACGACTTGCAGAACTTTCTAGTATAAAAGGGCAACACAAATGAGAGGACAGCACAAGGATACAGCCAGGATTACGGCGAGATTCAACCTATTCCCATCAATGCCTGGTTTTTCGTAAAGCCTGAGAGGCCTCTTCATTGGGTTCCCTCATTTCTGAGGGAAACCTAATAATTTTTATTTGTTTTTTTTTTTTTTTTTNTTTTTTTTTTTTTTTTTTTTTTTTTTTTTTTTTTTTTTTTTTTTTTTTTTTTTTGCTTAAGACTTATCTATTAGAATTACTATGTGTAAATGAAGATTAAAATAAATATAAGCTCAAATTTGCAAAAATATCGTAATTTTTTTATAAGTACCGTCATTTGGGATGACTTTGTGCAAACTGTCATTTTTTCAATTACTAACATTATAATAATTAAAAACAAAAAATTATGCACGATTTGTTATCTCAATTGATAAGACTTTTGAAGTATAACCTACCTTCCTGGCCAGGATAACTAGAACTTCTTCAACCGAGCAGACTTTCCAGCCTTCGATTTTGCAACGCTAAAAAATTTGAAACTGTTTGTAACTTGAGCTCACAATTTTCCAAGAACGATGATGTTTACATTACCAGTTATTGGTAAACCATTAGTTCGTTATGTTGACAACTCAAATCAGTTGATACCGAGCTTTAAAAAAATACCCCTAGATGGCACGACACAAAAATTGAAAAAATGACAGTTTGCACTAAGTCACCCCATCTAACGGCAATTTAAAAACACTTTATTATTAAAGAACAGGTAAATTTTGTTTAAAGAAATGAGCAGGGGTCCCTTGACAGTTCTGTACCTAGGGTAGCCGCATTTTTAGATCAGGCCCTGACTACTATCACGCTTCAGAATGCATGGCGGAAGAGTGATACTACACAGCCATGGAGATTCCAAAGCAATTAATTGAGGTAAGACCAACTTGCTGCTTATTTGTATCTATTTATTGATTGTTTCACATATATATCCAGGCTTGGGTGTTCATTAAAAGGTAAGATTAATAAGTCCTTGTCAAATTGATAGCTCAACTTTTTCAAAATTAGTATCCATAAGATATTAGTATAAAAAAAAAACTCTTGAGTAACAAAAATCTAAAATACAATCTACCTAAAAATATTGAATTTATATGTGAAATGTAGATACAAGAAAATATAACTTTTAAAAAGATATATTTATTCAAAACACTTTTATATAAAAATAGCACATCTTAGAAAATTTTAAATAATAATAAATCATAAAATTTTTAGCTGTACAAATACTCTCATTTTATACTTTTAAATTTCAACAACAAATCATAAAGAAACACCTGAAGAAGTGTATTTTTTTTTTCAAAAATAATTCCACAGATATTTAAAAAAAGCTTACTAAAGTTGGGGTAATGAAAGATCACACTTATTTTAATCAAATGCTAAAAAAAAGAAACATTTAGTTTTTTGAATTCTAAAAAGTAAATAAAAAACTTTTACTATTTATAGAGAACTAAAGAAATATTGTACATATTTACAAAAAATTTCAGCACAAGTTTTTTTCACTTGGCACAAAATTTGAGCGTAAAAAAAAAAATTAAGAATGTTCATTAATATTAAGGCTCTTAAGAAAAACTGTAAATATCTCTTTTGCTAATTCTACTTAAGCATTGATTTCAGTGCAAAGGAAACATCTAAGTTCACAAAAAAGTTTTACATACAATTATTTTTCAACACATTTAACCCACAAATAATTATAATACATAAATAAAACAATTGCTTAAATGTTAAATAAAACAAAAAAAATTCGTTCTAAATCAATAGATATTGTAGTGATAGCTGATGTGTAATAAACAGAAGGTGTAAAAATAAAATAATTTAAAATATGCGTCTTCTTTAATGTTTGATCTACAAGTTTCAACATATGGATTAGTTTTTTGTTAATTCCTTAAATGTGCCACAAAGTTTTAAAAAAGTGAGCAATTTTTAACGCAATTGCAATTTTCTACTAAAACATAAGCAGTAAAAAATAGTGGAATTAATAAAACTGATAATGCACAGTAATATCACATTTGCTAAAAATTTGATTGAATAAAACATTTGACTAGCAAAAGTTTAAAAAATTTTCAAACAAGGAATTATAATTTAATTCCAAAGAGTCATGTATTTATAAAAAAAAACAAGTTGCTTATCACAAACTAAAACAAAATACTTCAAACGAACAAAAATGTTGAATAAAATATTAATACATAAAATTATTAAGCAGTTTTGAAATGAAAATGGTAACAAGCTAGCGAGAAATGTTAACTTAATTCCAAAGGGTCATACAGATTAAAAAAGGGCCAGTTATTTATCACAAACTAAGACAAAATGTTTCAAACAAAAAGTATGTTGAATAAAACCTTAATACATAAAATTTCAGTTATGAGATGAAAGTAGCGACAAGCACACATAGAAGTTTCAATAAATGAAATACCTTAAAAGTATTAAAACACAAATCGAAATATATAGCTAAAATATGTTTAGTCTTTATGCAATTTAATTTAAAATGCTCTGAAAACTACTAATTTCAAAAACAAATGTAATTGTATTAAAAGAACTAAAAAAAAAACTATTTTGTTAACTTCAAGAGCATTTTTGTGTTACAAAATTTCTTTTCATACTATACAAATCAATAATAAAATAAAAAATTATGAGGAATGAAAATAAATTTTACATAAAAAATAAATATTAAGAATAGATTGAATCCATAGAGTACCATCTGATATTGCTTCATAGGAAAATGTTTGGAAAATATTTAATTTAAAACTATAATGAACATAACAGAAATAAGTTTTAAGAAAATTAAACAGATATAAAAATTAAAACTGGAAGTAAAAAATTTTTTTTTAAATTCTACACAAACTAGATATTTTAAAGAAACCATCTATCATTAAAAACATATATATTGAAACTTTATTTACAAAGAAACGTTCTCAAAAATTTTATTCTTTTTTAACATTGTAATGAAGATAAAAAGATAAATAAATTTAAGAAGAGTTAAAAACATACAAAAATAAAAAGTTATTCCAAATACAGAATAAATACGAGAGGTAGGTAAAAGACAATGAGAATAACATTTTTTAAAAATTGAATTCAATGTCAAAAAAAAAAGACATTTTTTAAAAGTATAAATTCGATTTTGTCCATAATCTAATTGTATAATTTCTATCACTAACTGAGATAATCTCAGACAGAATTATTGTGATTTGCAAGCGATGTTTGTCGTATGTTAAAAGGCAATGTATGAAGACGGCCTTGATAAGCATTTGACAAAGTTCTGAAACTTCTGTCAGGCGGAGGAGCAGATCTTTGAATTTCTGAATTGAGCAAAGGAGTTGTTTCTGATTGATTATTGGTAACAGCAGAGATTTCAGCTTGAGCTGATTCTTGATTTAAATTAACTTGCTTTTTACACATAGGGCAGATTCGTCTATTTTCAGTTAACCATTGATCAATACAAGTAGCGTGATAAGCTGCAATATAGAATAATAAAAACTAACAAAGATGATACTGAAACGAATAAAATGGATAACATTTCATTATTAAGAATAATATTTTTATGAAGAGTTTTTCGAAAATTTTTTAAATATTTAAATTTAAATATTATTACCAGAACATGGTTAGGTACTGATACTTGCCAACTTATTCCAATTTATCGAAACAATTTTATTAGAGTTTTAGAGAGATAGTAAATTTTTTGATCAAACATTTAATTATAGATTTAATAAATTGAATTTAGAATGATTTTTTTCACTACTACAAACAAACAACTTAAATTTATATACAAAATCCAATTATTGATAGGAGAAAATTTTTAAGTGAAGGTAAAATTGAACAAATTATGTTTAACTTAAATTGCCACTTGATACCACTTTAAATATGAAGGGAACTTTTGTGTTAACAACTATGGGTACAGAAGTTACTTTTAAATTATATTAAAACTTAATATTCTTTCTTGAAACTAATTATTTTATATTAGATTATGTTCACACATTTCAAAAGGCCATTCTATTTAACAGAAATGCTCTTCATTAGCAATAAGTACTGATTTTATAAAAATAGAATTTCATAACAAGATAGATAAAGCTGAAAAAGAAAAAAGAATCATTACACAAATTAAATTGTGCATGAAAACACCAATATTTAAAAGTTTGATTTCAATTACACTTTCAACAAATTTTATTTTCACAATTTTTGATGACTTAATTTAGTGTTAGATGTACAATGCGCAAAATAAAAAATGGACCAACCTGAATAACTTTTGACTAATGATCAGTTCTATGACTCTAGGGGTGTTCTCAAATATGATAATTAATAAGTGGAGACAATATTTTAAGTTACAAAATAAGACACAAAAACATACTTTCTCTTAATAAACAAAACTTTTTTAAAAACAGTCTTAGTTGTTAATAAGACAGACTTAAAATATGCTAATAATTAGTACCAACTAGAAATTAATTTACAAAATCAAACACAAAAACTTACCTTTATCAACTTAATCATAATCGTACTTTTATCAAATAAACAACTCTTAACGACGGATTTGGATATTTGGCCATAAATTTATGAAGTGTAGCCACAATCTCAAATTTATAGACCAATTTAGTCAAGAGAGTGTTTTATAGCTTAAGCTCCTTGGTGCTAATTTTACTTTTCGCATATTCAGCTATTTCTCAAGAACTTTTAAAAGCAATGAAAATTCCTACTCTATAGAATGAAACTAACTATCCAAAACTAATTTCATGCAAAAATTTTCATAATTATTGATTTTTTTCAGGGGGAGTAAACCATGTTGACGGTGTAGCGTATCTACCACTACAAAATTACAACTACAATTCACTAGTATATAAGAAATGTTAACTCGATTCTATGGTGGGGTACCTTTACATAGATGGCGGTTGACATTGTCGATAATACCACCCCACATTGGTGACCCGGATGTGATGTGAACACGCCTACCTGGGCAGTAATGCCCACTTCGATATGAACATGCCTATCTTGACAGTAACGCCCACTTTGATCTGAATACGCCTACTTAGTTGGATGGTCCACATTGAACAGTTGACTTGCTACTTGTGACTGCAACATCATCCACCTCCTAGCGCTGTTGCTGCTCAGTTTCAATCACGCACAACGCATACACTCGACTGCTAAAGGCAACACAGAAGCAACTATGACCGTGAAGTTAATACACCTCTCACATTCAGCACTCAGAAAGTACGGTGGTCTTAATACAACTCTCCCGGCTTTACACAAAAACAGCAATGATTCAACTAGAGGTATCCATTCATCGAATTCTATCACAGATATAATTCTGGTGGGGGAGTACTGTATCTACCACTACAAAATTACAACTGCAATTCACTAGTATATAAGACATGTTAACTCGTATATAAGACATGTTAACTCTGTATTTTTGAATGGTTATTCAGGGTTCCCACACTATGATGAGATTGAAATTCAAGGACTTTCCAGGACTTTTCAAGGACCTCAACAAAATTTTCAAGGACCTTAATCTAAGACCAATTTTAAAAATTATTCTCTTCTATTTTACTAGAAGCAACAATGCTTGTTGTGGCAATAATTAATTTCAAATATAATACCTAAATGCTTTGCCTATATAGAGAGAAGAGAGTATATGTATTATGGACTAAAATTTATATTTTTTTAAAAACAACCCTACTGGTTTTACATATTAATTCACAAAATCATTTTCAGCACAATCTATAACTAATGGTAATGAGGTGTTAATGGTGAAATCCTTTAATCCTGTGTATTTCCATGTGAAGGCTGCATGAAAGACAGAGCTAAATCTTAGGTATTCCATATTCCATGACTATTCCATAACCCCCTCCTCTCCTCTATTAAACATCGTTTCTGAAATTATTCATCCATAATTTACACAACCTTCTCTAAATGTTATGCAGCAACAATTCTTTCTGAAAATAAAAATTAGAAGGAACATATCCCATTTTCACCATGTTTAAAAGCATTATTCGTTATGTGTAATCCACAACTGCCAATGAATATGACCTGGTGGGAATATTTCTCTTTTAATTCACACTGAAGCTTCTAATAGAATTTCCAATTGACATAGGGTCCATCCATGGATAATTGAAGTATTTTAGAGAGCTTTTAACCATCATCCATGCATTTGTAAAAAGAGGACAAAATATTTTCTGCAGTTCCATGACCCATAAATTGGGAGGTAAGATACTTAGTGCAAACTTTATTATCAATTCCTTACCATAATGTCCATCTGCTTAGATTGTAGAGACTGATTTAACGTCTCATCAAAGAGTACAGTGTAGCAATCAACATTCTTCAGCTCATTTATAAGAATCCCTTTGAAGTATAGTGCCAATCCAAAGGAGCCCAAATAGGCTCACTTTGTGGCACTACAAAAAAATTGTCTCGCTATACAGCTATCAGCAAACATTTTGGAGAACAATTTACTAATCCCTTCACAGGAGTTACATGAATAATTACTAGTGATGCACTTCAGACTCCAGAGAATTTCAGCATCAAGCACATTCCTTTTGACCAGATAAGAAGACAATGTTACCTCGGCCACTAAAGTTTCTGTTTCACATGGGGCACACGATGTTGAAGGAGTATTTACACCAGATGAATTAGATGTTGATGTCTTTGGAAAAAGAGAACTCAGGGCATGAGACTGCTTTTTTGTTTTACCTTTCTTTCATGTGTGATTTCAGAGCAGATTCTTCCATTTTCGCGATATCGATCTCCTTCATGCATAATCGGCACTTGGCTCTGAACTTCTTTTCGGGCATCGATAAAATCCATTCTTTATAAGCTTGATTATCCATCCATTGGGGATTAAAATAGCACTTCCCAGGCATAACTAGTCTAAACTACATAACACAAATACGAAGCCGTGCCTTTGCGAATACGCTTTACAATAAAGTTTTGAAATGACGCAAACGTAAGGACAAGTGCGGATGGTAAAACGGCAAATTTATTGAAAACTACAAGGTACATATTGTTACGAAATTCGAGAGTATTCCAGTTTCGATAAGAAAAAAGAAGATCTAAGCTTATGCGACAGAAGATGAAGTGGAGTCTCGCCCCGAACACATTGATTGTCTGCTGTGCTCCGCGCGCTTGGCAGACACCAAGATGCTAGGCCCGGTTAGAAACGGTGGTGTTAAAAACCACATGAGAGAGCTCGGGAACAAAACAGAAAGAACGAGAAAGATCCGCGGGTGTTTTATAAAAAGGGCCGCCGACAGTATTGGACAAATTCAAGGACCTATCAAGTTTTTCAAGGACCTAAGACGCTTTTCAAGCACTTTCAAGGACCTAAATTTAGCACAAAAAAATTCAAGGACTTTCAAGGACTCTCAAGGACCGTGGGAACCCTGTTATTTATCAAGAATTATTTGACTGATCTTGTTCAAAATTTTTCATTTTGCCTTATACATTTACAAAGTTTAAAATGATATAAGAATTTGTATACCTTACCATTCAAAATTTTTTGACTAATATTAAACAAAAATAATGAAAATAATTATTAAAAATTTTTTTGAAAGGTATCATTTAGAACAAAAGTTATTCAGGATGTTATTTTATTTTTATTTATTAATTTTTTGTTCACTGTACAAGATCTGAAAAGGGACATACTGTGCCATACAAAAATCTGAAAAAAAACGATTATAAAGTTAAGTATCATACAGATATCATTCTTTAAGTTAACTCCATATTTCTTATTACAAAGTACCAATGTCATGTACCTTTGATAACAATTTTGAAGTAAATGGAGGTAACCTCTAAGAATGACCAACCTCTATCAATGACCATTTTACTGTGGAACAGAAAGTGTGGAGCAGAAATTATTATATTAGGTGCCTGCTTGAAGTCCAGCATCTCTAAGCGAAGATCATAAAAATGGTGTCCAGAAATAGAAAAGAAACCATGATTAGCTCACAATACAGTGAGTGCATGACACCAATTACTACTAGATTCATGGTTAGTATTCCTATCATGTAAATGGTACAAGATTTAAGAACTTCACTTTGCACTTTGGATTTAGCATCATGAGCATATTAGTGTGAAGAATGTAAGTCAAATACACACTTCACATAACAGTAAGAGTTAATTCAAAGAATGTCATAAAAACATTAAAAAAGAACCTATGAAAAAAAGTCAGTTTCACAAAAACTAGTGCTCAGATTATGTAAAAAATTAAATGACATCAAACTACATGCACATGTAATCAGCAAAATTATAAGTTGTATTTAAAGAAATTAATAAATTCAAACATACCGTGACAGCAAGGAAGAATTCGTAACTTCTCATTAACTTTAAAATCTTCTAAGCAAATTGCACATGTTTCATACGGATCCCCTTAAAAAAGACATTAATAGTTTAATTGTAATATTACCCTATAAAAGTTAACAATATACCATAGATACAAATATCATGAATCAAATTTAAAAACTAATTGTTCCTAAACCTTATACTTAAAAACGTAGGGCTAGGCTGTTTTTGATTTTAGTGTGATTTGGAATTTTTTTAAAAAAACTGATCAAAAATAATCTCCCTTTAGCACTCACTGTTATTAATTTAAAAAATAATGATTCTTAAATTTGAGAATTCTTTGTGGGTGGATCAGGGGATTTTTTGAATGATTACATGATCCAGAGTTGAGTATTATGTTGTTTTTTTTTTTTTTTTAAAATTAAATATGCATATTTTACAATAAATAATTCTTCATTTCAAGACTCAAACATTTTAATTTATTTCTCTAAAAAAGTAAGACCATAAACTATTATTATTGCCATTTTAAGGTTTTCAGAAAAACAGTATATGTACTTTTGCAGCCTATGGAAATGTGAAATAAAAATACATAATAATTGCAATTATTCCATTTAAATAAATTGGTTATCATTTTACCTGTTTTAAATTTGGCAGTTTCCAACTGTTCCAAATGACTTGTGTTAAGAATAGAGTTCTGCATTGCATGAGACCGTTGAACATACTTTAGGATCTATAAATAATTTTAATTTAAACATTTTATCTTAACTTAGAAGAAATTTTAAAACTTATAATGATGATTACAGATTTAAGAAAAGATATAACAAAAACCATAATTAGTTATTAGGAATATAAAATAAAATAAATAATCAAGATGATATAACAGTAAGATGATAGATTGTTCTGATGTGCTTATTCTGTGGAATAGCATTGTTCCGTTTGCATATTGCCACAATCAAAGTTAAATTAAATTGATTTGAAAAAACAATTTAAGAAAGTTAGATTGTTTTTTCAATTGCTTTAAGAATACCAGTACAGAAATGTTAAAGCATAGAGTTAAAAAATTTGGATTCATTGGGAGACAATAGATTAACTTAGATAGACAGATTTGACAGATAGACTTAGATTTGGGAGACAATAGATAACTTAGAAATACGGTTTTTATGCTAGTTAAAAATATCAAAACTAAACTTTTAAATAAACATTAGAACATCATTATCTGTAACGTATTAACAAATTTTCTAAGTGACCACCCTTGGTCTTAATGTACAGCTGTAAATGCCACAAAATTTTCAAGTATGGGTCGCAACTCCCCTTCTGATATTTTATTTCTTTCCTTGCACAAGGATAATTTTTAGGAATGCAAAAGTCTTATAAGATTTAACACAAACCTTTTTGTCCAAGATGAACCAAAAAAAAAATTTCATTGCATTTCAGTATGCATGCAAGTCCAATGAATAAGATGGTGGCCATTCTAGTGTTGTAAGAAAATCGAGAAAATGTGCCATACACCATTCTTAAGTGCGTTTCGCCATGCGTGCTGGCTGGTGGTCGTGCTGTATCCTGTTATTGATTTCTTTTTAGCTTTCTAGCAAGTTTACATGAGTAAAGAAGCACAGCACATCCAAAAATGAGTTTGAGATAGACGGTAGAATAGGTTTTTTTTCTACTGGCACAGATCTTCTTCCAAACTTTAACAGATTTTGGTCATTTATGCCATTTAATAATGAAAGAAAGTTCAGGGACATCTGCTGATTATTCTGTATCATATCATAATGACTATTGTTGTTTTGTTCAATTAAGAACAGTTTCTCATCAGTAAAGACAAATTTCTGTCATTGATCACCCACAACCTATATGAGGAGTTTGTTTTTAAACTGAGTACCTACCTAATGTAAAGTTATGAGCAATGCTTTTCCTTGCAGTTAATAAATAAACAACAAAGCCAATTATGTTTATAACATTAATTTTAAGATTATTCATTGATTTCAAAGATTTTGTAAAACACTCTGTATTGACTACATCTTATAATTTTCTTGCAAGAAATTTAACTGTGAAAAGCTAAAATAACATTAAATAACAGATTTGAAATAAAAGACAGATTAACATAGATTTGAAGAGAAAAAATTACTTTATGACTATAGATATTCTAAAAAAATTAGTGACTAAGTTGAAATTTTTCACGAAAATTTTAAGTTTGAATCTTCTTATTTTTCTTAAATTTTCTGTTGCGTGTTTATTCCCTTAAGAAATACTGAGGCAAAATATATCAAATAAAGCTTAAATTGAGGGTCTTTATTAGTTTTTAAAATTAATTCTTACTTAAAATAATAAATAATATTAATGAATAAATAATTAAATTAATTTAGTTATTAAAAAAGAATCAACATCTTCAAATAAAGCATAAATAAGATCACTTTCCATGTTTAGTTAAAGATATTTTAATCATTTAAAGCTTAGAAAAGTTTAATGGGACATATGTGGTTGTTAGCGCTAAAATGTTAACAATACATATTTTTCCTTAAAAAAGAAACGAGCCATATTAAATAAATACTTCAATATCAAATTAATTTACCAACAAAAATTTTCAATATAATTTATAATATTTAATGAAGAAAAAAAGCAGAAGCAAAAGTTAAAATTTCAATAAAATTTGCAAATAGAGAAGTAAACTTTCAGATTAAACAAGCATTACTAATCAATTCAAAGAAATCAGAAGTAAGCAAATTATCAGAAAGTAAGTTTGATAAATACATTTTTCAAAAATGTATCAGTATAATGTATTAAAATATAGATTAAAAAATAAAAATGTTAATCATGAAAAATCTGATTCTGAATGAAGTATAAAAAAAGTACTAGAGTACTCGATGTGTTACAGCTCTTAGTATAGGACAAAATTGATGGTTGGAATGGTCCATAGGGAAACTAAATATAACAAATCGTGCAATTAAAGAATTTTACACCAGTCCCCATCTGATTACCTCTTTTTTTTTCTTGAAAATGGACCCTATGTACATTTCATGCCTTTTTAATAAATTTATATTTGATTAACTTTCATTTGATTAACTTATATTTGATTATTGTGAACATTTCACAATGTTTGAAAATTACATTATGTCATGCTTTTTTTTAAAAAATTTTCTTCATTTCAAAAAAGAACTTTATTACATAATGTTAACCAGATTTTGATAAACGATTCAAAAGAAATGCCTATCATTAAGAATGACAGTTTTTTTCATTGTTTCAAATTTTGAAAAGTGGTCACATGTTTTAAAAAGTTACCATCGTTAAAGGCCAGAAATACAATGCCCTAATTTTGCCCTATAGTTTTTATATGTTTTTCTAGTGCCACATCTAGGTACAGTTTTATGCAAAATAGCATAAAGAGGCTGATTTTTTAAATGATTTCTAAAAGGAATTTTAAAAAAAATTGTTCTTACGAAAATATTTCAGAATCTAAAAGAAAAAAACACTTTTTTTTAATGTGGGCTTAAAAATTTATTTAAAAAAAAAAACTCAACCTACACCAATTGGTATGACTAAAATGATAACTAAGAACAGAAAAGTGGCAAGTAACAAGCGATACTTCTGTAGGAAATATTTCCATTTTGGAGAAGGTTGGTTAGGTGTCATTAGGATCCAGAACCTAGAAGAAGAGAATTAAGAACAAACGAGAATTAGGATTAGAAATGCAGAAGAATGTTAAGAGATTAATAGCAAGAAATGAAATGTTAAAAGTCAAAAAGGGAAATTGAAACTACAAGGTTAAAATGCAGAAAGTTTATATAATAATAAAGCAAAATATTACAAGGTTTATTTGTAGATCCATACATATTTGTAGATGCATATTTAGCTTGCAAGCACAAGAGATAAATAGTACAATTTCAAATTCTTTTTACATATAAATAAGTTCTTATGCTTTATTAAAGATTTACAATGCATTTTAATCTTAAAACGTCATACCTATGCATTAATCTACAGATAATAGTAAAATATTTAGATTTGACAAATATACATGATGATTTTTAACCTTGAAACAGATTTGAAAAATTGCAATTTTTAAAGGTTAAGGCAAATATTTTAGAATTTATAAGTTGGGGTTCAAAAAAACATTAATAACAAAATAATATAACTAATTTTAACATTTTATAAGTACACTAAATTTGTATGAATAAGTGTATGTTAATGTGTATAGCGGGGTATTTTCTGTAACATCCATTAAACATTACTCAATATGCTTGCTTAAAATTGCAAAGAAATTTACCAGAATCTTAATTAAAATAGTATATAATCTATATAATATAATTAAAAAAATTATGATTTAAAGAAATTATGATTTTCAAGAAATTGTTTCATTAGTGATTTTGAATCAAGTCAAGCTAAGTAGCATTTTGAATTACATTTTTTTTCTCAATAAAGTTTGGATTCTTAAAGATAAGAACATTTAATTATACTTTATTTAAGATAGGGAAGTAAGAAAACTATATGTTGTAGTAATAATGTGCAAAAATGCATATTTATTAAAAATGAAAAATATTAAACATTGATACAAAATAAAACACATTTTGTCACTGATTTTTCCTTTAATTACATTGAAACTTTGATTAAAATGCAAAGTTACACCACTGAATCAGGCCGAAGAAAGTTTGCACTTAAACAGTGTAAATTGATTATTTTACCCAATTTCATTATGTTACTCTGTTTGCAAACTCTGGTTGTACTTTATATCAATTCAAGTAATTCACTCATCAGATAATTTGGGAAATTTTTAAGTTTTTGCTTACTTCTTTCTTTATTCCAGTAAAAAAATAAGGTAGTTGTCATTTCTTATACAAGTGATTTAAAAACTACAACTGTTATTCTTGTCTTTAAAATGGAAATAATAACTCTTATCAAACTGATTTACCCTATTATACAGGGCCTTCTAAACTATAGAAATAAAGAGCTTCCATGGAAGCCAAAATAAAGAATGAACTTCATTTAAGAATATGAGTCATCATGAATAGATAAAAAGAAAATTTGGAAATTACTGTGTTGATAATAATTTGATTTGAGTTCGATTAAAACATTGACACAATAGACCAATAAGGCAATTACACATCACATGCAGGACAATCAGAAATTATAATTTACACAGTTTAAGGCCTTTTTTCAATAAAAAAATTTCAATGTATTCAATTTTGAGACAAAGATGCTTCAGGCCTAAATGCAACTATATAAAAAAGCTTTTTAAAATATTAACTAGCTTGTATGAGTGAAGTATGGGTCAAATAAAACTGCCCAGTGATTTAACTTTAAAATTATAATATTGAAAACAAATTATACACATAAATTATCTGCGTTATTTCCTTTTTCAGAAATAGTGAAAATGCTTTATTTTATGCAGAAATAACTCTTAAACAAAAATTTATGATTTTTCTGACACAATTAAAATGACTACTTCCTAACGGTGACATGAGGCAAGGCAATTAAAGAAAATTATTCTTTCAGAGCATATTACTAATTAATATTTTTGATTAAAATTGCAACATATTGTAATACTAACTTCTTAGAAAATGCACAGAAATCTTGTTTAAAAGCTTAATTCCTTCTAACATGTGTGAAATATTTTCCTCACCAAATCTTCTTTTCATAAAAAATTATTATGGAAATACCTTTCAGTGATATATCATAAAACCTATTTTTACGAAACTTTAATTAATAAATATAAAAAATCATTTGCTTGTCTCTAAGTTATAATGTAAAGCATAAGAAAACTTTTAAAAAAAGAATCAGACTTCCAAACTTAGGAAACATGAAGTTATACTTTAAAATAATTTTTCATTTACTTTGGTTTTTAAAATGAAAAGAAAAAAATGCTTTTAAAAACTCAAAGACTCTGACTAATATTTGTCAAATTTCAAAAATAAGCTCATCTAAATCAGAATGAATCAACCACGTCTATCTGAACAACAAAAACATATGAAACTTAGAAAATAAACTGAAAATAAATAAATGTTTTTATTAAACATATTAATGTGGCAAAAGCAATTGTTGCAATAGGTTTAATATTTGTTAAGGAAATAGCTAAAGACAAAAAGGAAAATTATGATACAAAACATTAAAAATGGACAAAAGACAAACATAAATGAAGAAAAGGGATGATGCAAAGTTATTGTTATAGTGAATAGCAAAACGTATAGCAATAGGTTTAATATTTGAAAATAGGTTTAATATTGTTATAGTGAATAACAAAATATATTGCAATAGGTTTAATATTTCTAAAGAAAGGACATAGCTAAAGACAAAAAGGAAAATTATGACACAAAACATTAAAAATGGACAAAAGACAAACATAAATGAAGATAAAGTATGATGCAAAGTTATTGTTATAGTGAATAACAAAACCAAAAATTTAAAACACCTCCAATTACTTATTGTTAACTTACATTTTAAATAAACAATGAAAAGATTTATTAAGTAAAAGCAAGCTATCAGGTAGTGATAACTGATACCACATTAACATTTGATTTAAAAACTATGGTAATTAGTGATGACGTGTAACTAAAATTGTCGATATTTTACATGCTGTATTTCAAAAGAACATGTGAAATCAAACAATTCTTACAATAAACCATGGCTAACCCTGCCCTTACCACCCACTAGTGGGCAATTCAAGCTATCATAGTAAGTTTTTAGTATTTCATCTATTGCTTGTTTTGTAAAAATGTATTGAATCTCTGTCCAGCTTCTGTAAACAAAGAAACCATCAATAACCAACAACACAACAATTAATAACCAATTTATACTAACAATGAAAAAACAGTTAAGAATTATATTTTTACTGTTTTACCTCTATTTGGTAGAAGTAACTAATAAATTAATTTGGCTACAGCTTATTGTAGAACCAGTTTCAAATTTGTAAAGTAAAAAAAAAATAAACCCACATAACCCTTGATCCAATGATCAAAATCTCATGTACATACAATCTTAATGGTTTTAGAGGCAGGTGTTACAAATACAAATTCACTAGTGCAAGTGATAATTCAAGTTATAAAAGCAGGCAAAAAACATACTTTCCTTGAATAAACATATTTTTTGATGGATTTTGATTCCTTACCCTAGAAATATGAATGGTTGCAACAATCCAGAAAATGGAATACTACCCAATTTTTAGATAAAGTTTTTACATACAAGCCTATATTAACGGCGCAGTTTTAATAAGCTTAGTTAAATGTTCAAAACTCAAGCATGGTCAAATAATCATATTTGAAACTAAAATATCATTTAAATTAAGGGTCTGTAATCTATTGCTAAAGGGCTACACGCATTATTTTTGGATTAACGATATTTGGATTTGCGAGTGAGTGAAGTGCTGGAGCAGAGTATACCACCTACCAGTTTAACATAATGGCTGAAATTAGAACTTGGTAAAATATGTTTTGCATTAACATTTGGAATTTTGGATAATCCTTAATTAATTTGAATAATTTCAGAAGTTAAGTATTTCACATTATATTAACAATGGGCTTAGTACAGAGGAAAAAGCTGTAAATATACAAAGATAAAATTTTATGCTTCAATAAGAATTATTCCAAATAAACTTAAATAAAATTTTCTAAGCTCAAAAAATAATATTTAGAGCTAAAATTCAAAGTCAAAATTGAAACCATTTCATACTAAAAATTAATAATAATTCAGCGGTTTTGATAATTTTCAAGTTATAAAAACAGTTATGAAAACCAGTATTTTTAGAAAATATAATGGTTGCTAAGCTATAAAACAATAAATAGCTTTCATAAAAAATTTAATTTTGAATCATAACATAAACATAATATCTTTAGTAAGTATTTTATAATATAAATTTTGATTGATAAAAAATTTTACTAGCTCTTTAAAGAAAATACATACTTTTTTTAGGTTTATGTGCACAAAACCCAAAATAAGATATTACATAATGTGCCATTTAAAATAAATTCAAAATTTGATTTATAATATTAGAAAAGTTACAATTTATATCAAAAGGTGTGTTAGACAAACTAGAGAGATGGAAAAATATACTTTTCATGTATGATTAATTGCCAACGAATCAATCAAAACTTTTCTTTCAGTTTTATGCA
This sequence comes from Parasteatoda tepidariorum, assembly GCF_043381705.1. Lineage (NCBI taxonomy): Eukaryota > Metazoa > Arthropoda > Arachnida > Araneae > Theridiidae > Parasteatoda > Parasteatoda tepidariorum. The sequence goes on from NC_092215.1 coordinate 19,562,299, forward strand.
ATTAAAAAATAAATTAATTAATATGAAAAGTAGACAGCCTGCTACCAACCCATTAACTGTACTTAGATTTTAGGTCAAATTTGGTTGCATTCTGAAACAGGATATCAGCTTTTCCCATGTTATATTATGTAGAAACTGTGCTTGGGAGAGAAATTTTTCAATGTAATTGCTCAATTAATGAGAACATTTAAGGGTTAGAATCCAATTATCATCAGATAAAAAGTAGAGACATCTGTGATTCTCAATAGTAATTTACTAAGCTCCCCAATACAGGTTAGTTTCAGTAAAAAAATATATATTCTGCTTCAAAACTCATGTTCATGTTTAAAAATTGTGCTCCTAAAAACTGAAAAATATCTATGGATAAAAATCTTCACTGCACGGCACTGAGCAATATGTTTTGCTTAAAATTACAACAGGATATGTTCACTGTTAAAAGTTTTTTCCTTAGAAATTTTTGTGACACATTAGTTACATATTTATTTAGAGAGGTTCATAAATGTTTTACAATATCATTGACAGAGATCATTAAAAATATTCACATAAATAAGGAAGATATATGAAAGAGAAGGTGCATAAGTGAAGGGTTATTGTAACTTTAAAAACACAAAATGTGAAAGATGTCCCTACCTTCCTTACATCTCTATAGCAGTCAAGTGTCACAGATGTGCAGTGATAATAAAAAATGCATTCAAAATTGCACAAAAACATGAAAGCTTGAATAGCTCACTAATGATGATATAAACAGATTTCAGTATCAATGCTATATACTATAAAATAATTAAAGAATAACAAAAGTTTGGCTGTTGTGGTGATTTGACTATACTTCATAAAACATAAACTCATACTCATCGTAAAATGAGCAAAAAGGTTCGTGATTTAATTTCCACAATTTCTGACTATTATTATGATTTAAAGAACTGCAATGGCTCAATGGTTAAGGATTTTAGCTGTCATTTGGAAGAACAAGGTTTATATTCTTAGTCCCAGATTTTTATCCCACACAGCTTCAGATCGATGGGTACCAGCTTGTCTGGGAAGTAAAGGCAGCATGTGCAAAATGCTAATCACATTGCCACAATCATGCTGTTGGTCACAAAATTGTGGAACCTAAATCTCCATGACCCCCTGGTCCACAACAGGCTGTTGCTGGGATTCTTTATTTACAACTATTTAAACAATAGTAAATATGCCCCATATCTAATTTTAATCGAAAATATTATCACTTAGTTGTTGTGAGTGATTAATGGCAATTCATTTAGTAATAAAATTGAAACTCTTATTCTTCTCAAAGCTATTTAGGCAAGTTTTCTAACAGTACAATTCAATTTAAAGATAGTAAAGAAATTATCCTATATGAGGTTGCTTTTGGATTAACACAACAAATTAAAGAAACTTACCAAAAAAGCAAGCATAATAATTACGATGAGGCCAGCCAAAGCAGCAACCATCATTGAAAGGAATGAAATAGTATCAAAAATAGTGGGGTAGATCAGTAACCTACAACTGAAGAAAAACAATGCATACCGAAAGAGAAATTGCATAATTTTTAATCAATTTATAGCAATTAATATTTTTGAGAGAAAAGTAATAATAGTCTTTTAAATTTTACAAAAGTAATGGTCATTAATATTGTTGTAATGAAAGTAATGAAGAATTACACAAATGACACAATAAGAAAGGTATGATAAAGAAGCAAGGCAAGCATGGTAGGAAATAACATAAACATCAATAAAGCACAACAGTAATAATTAAAGATAAATAATATAATTTTTCTTCTCACAAGGGTGATTGTGAGCCCAGCTCGGAAATCCTGAAAATTAATCTTAAAACCATTAATGAAGCATTTAAAAAAATTAATGTCTACATAAACTTAAATCATTGATATTTTCAAACATAAAATTCTAAGTAAACTATAATTATACTTATTATTCAACCAGAAAAATATTTACAAATGAAAGAGATGCCTAGTATAAATTCTAGTTCTAATATTTTTAAATAAAATTTACAAGAATTCTTATACATAAATGTGATCAATGATTTCTTGAAACTGGACCTTGGATTTCCAGAAACTTCCGGATTGTGTTAGGGAAAAATCTGGAAATCCGGATTTTTCCAGAGCACAATCAGCCCTGTTCTCAGAAGAAAAAAAAAGTTAAAGAAATGTCTCACCTAAAAGCAAAAAATCTAGAATCATAAGCTACATAAAATATGAGTACTAATTCACTCTACAGTAAGTTTGTTTCAGGATCTGAAAAATTTTGCTATTATACAATATAATGATGAACTTGACAATAAAAACGAGCTCGGTCGTTGATTGAGGTCTGTTATTCAATAATCAATTAAATAAAAATGAGGCTATATATTGAACAAAGTTAGAATAGATATGTAAGAAATTATTTTCAAGTGCTTCTAACAATTGGTTATCCCATATGGATTTAAATTTAAAAAAGTAATTGTATACCTTTTAAGGATTTTAATTTTTTTTTAAATATTTGCGCCTTCTATTATCATTTTTTAAATGTAGTTTTAATCTATATAATGTAATCCCTAAAAATACATAAAATAATTTAGCAAATTATTGTTCTGAATGCCTATAGACTTTAATTAATCACTGGCAGTTGATTAGACTCGGTAATTAATTACTTAGAAATAATTTTAGTGATACAATTATGCAATAAATTATGGTTTCTTAAAATTAACATAAGCATTGCTTTAAACAACCAACTGAAACACATGCTTGGAAACTTCCTTTAATAAGATTAGACTGAAATAATAACAGAAGTAGAAAATGAAAATTGATGCTAAAAAAATCTGTAGGTATTTTCCCAGTGCAGGAAGATATAAAAACAAATACACTTCATTTGCACATTTATTTTGTTGAATAATCAATTGAAAAGCAAAAAACATTAACATACAATTAAGGAAAGCATGTATTCATACATGTTTTTAACAAGACATAGTATGCTATGTAAAAGAAAAAGTAAAACAATGTAACTCATAAAGTCATGAAAGTAAAAGCCTAATAACAACAATGAGAATAAGAAAAAAAACGATTTGAATTCAGTACATAGTTTAAAACAAATAATTTAAAAATAAATGCAAAAAAATTTACATACACATAATTTTGAAGATCAAAAACATTTTCACTGAACAAAAAAAAAAATGAAAAAATTTCTTTTAAGAAAAAAATAATAAGAGTTACCTTTTATTTATTGTATACAAATAGTTCTCTTTTATGATAATTCCAGCATTAGTTCTAACTAAAACAGCAGTAATGTTAGGTAGATAACCTGAAATAAAGATTTTTATAAATAAATTATCGTAAAAATAAAAGCTAAAATTTCCTTATTAATTTCAGATAATATGTTTATTATCAAAGAATTATTTCCTCAGAACTACACAATAGATAGTTTTCTATATCAAAAACTTGTGCTGACATAATAGAGCTCTTCCAATAAGTTTAACCCATAGTAGTTTATAAAAAATGTGATATAAAATATAATGACAGCAATAAAGTCAAAAAATTTGACAATTTTTAAAAACAAGAAAGATTTGGGCTTTAAAATAAATAAAATTTAAAACAGTTTGGTTTGTCTGAAATAATCTCCCCTTTATACAGAGTACAAAGGTCCCATACATGGACATCTTTAAAAAAGTTCTATTCCTCTCATAAAAAAATTACTATTATTTTTTATTTATTTATTTTCTTTTTCAGCAGTGCAACTAAAAGATAGAAAAAAACTCAGTTATTAAGAAAAAATAAAATTAGAGAGGAGTGCAGTCTAATAAAGCGAAGAGTCTAAATCAGAAAATTAAGTAAAAATTAGTTAAAGATATAATTCACTAGCAATGATTGGAAAACATAATTTTTAATTACAAAAGTTTGCGAAGATTAGCCTTCTATATAAGTGATGAGCACAAAAAGTTATTGGAAAAACAAAAACATTTGACCCATTGGCGGTTTTGACATCTTCATTCTCACTGCTTTCAAATGTTCATACCTTTTTTTAAACAACTTACATGGTTACATATGATTACCAAACATCCAACACAAATGGTTCAGGCTAATTCCCTCCATTCAGAAAACTGTGGTATTAAAGGTAATTTGCCCCCTATCTACTGATAAATGGGTGTTTTGTCCCATAAAAATGAAAGGCTTTTTCAGCATGGACATTTGTAGGTAGAAAATGGAGTAAAGTTTTTTATGTGTCTGATTATTTGGGAGGATTAAAAAAAATATGACTTTCTACATGCAAAACCACAGATAGGTTAATGAAGAAAAAAAACTTAGAAACGAATGAAGTTTCATTTGAATGGCCTTTGAGAGCACTGCGTGCCATCAGGCTCTGTGGCTGTGCTTCAGACTTTTTTAATAACTTCTCTATCATCGACAATTCCGTTTATGATGTTGCCACAATCAAGTTTGCATGTTGAAGAAAAACATTTTTTTTCATTAAAAAACTTGGAGGGGGAGATTTGTGGAGGGGGAGACATTCTTCCTTGTTTGCTTATATTTTAATTTAGTTATTCTTTTTACTCACAGCATTTATTTTATCCAAATAAATATTCTTAAATTGATTAAATGTCATTTAAAATATAACTATATATTACTAAAGGAAATTAAACTTCAAATTTTGTTATTGTCCAACATAGGTATTGATGTTTACTTTGAATTCATATTGAAGTATCAGGAAAAATCTATTTTGAGGACTCATCCAAGTCCTAACAATTCCAGATATAGCACATTCCCTTACATAGAGGTGTCATAGCTCCAAACAAATTCTCTAACAAAGAGGATACCCAAAATGTAATTTCCCAAGTATAATATTATTTATAAAATATAAAACTGTCTAGCAGAGAATAATATGCAAAAAAAACGTGTTCTGAGTTTAAAAAAATTTGTGTTTTCTACTCTCTAACTGTTAGCCTTAAATTCAGTTTAGGACAGAATGTATTCATGGCAGGAAAAACTGTTATATATTCAATTGAGAAACACTAGCAACAAAAAAATATTTTTGTACAAATCTAATACAAAATAATTGATTATTTAGGCTAACTATTGAAAAGAGTAACATGAAAAACTAAAAATCATCAGAAACAATTTATTTTACAATAGAAATATTACATAATCACCGCTCCTTAAAATGTGATGGTGAAATCTTTCCGTAACAATCTTCATATTACTTTATCAGCTATAACAAGCTAAATGCAAAACTACAACTTGAATTATTAGCAAGATTTCAATAGAGTGAGTTACTACCTCTAAATTATCTTTTTTTAACAAATGGTATTTTCAAAATATTGAAACTAAATTCAATGATGTGAATTGAATTGAATATAGGGATTAATGGCACAAAGTCCACAGGAGGACATGCTGCGCCAAACATACGGTTTTAAAGTATATCTTTAAAATTCAACGATGTGCATCTTGTGTGTAAAATGTTTACACCTAATGTAAAAGAATACAAGGATATTATACTGCAATTTGAAAAGAAAATGAAATAAAAAAATCTAACTATTTAATAGGCAGACCTCAACAAATATTTGCTTAAACATTTTTTTAAAAAAGTAGCCTATATAAAACATACGGTAAAACATACTATATAAAATAAAAATTATGTTTGAGTTCTTTGTATAATTCAGGGATAATATTTTTTTAAAAATAAGAATTAAACGAGTAGATAAATAAATGTAATACCTTGATAGATTTTCTGATTTGCATTAACACTACTCCCTCTTAAGGTATATATTATAGCAGCAGAAAAACCAGCTGATTGAGCATTACTGACCTAAAAAATATCAAAACTAAGTTCTCAAAAAAAACTTTAAAAGAAACTGCATAATAGGATATGTGAAATAAAACTTTTAAGTGCAATATAATTTTATAATTTCATGAAATTCGATATCAATCAAAATGTATGAAGAAAAAACATAATGAATCATAGCTCTAAGCAAAAATTTATAACTTAAGCTAGAAATATGGTACAGTAACAATAAAAAATAATAAATTTATGTATATGCATAAAAAATAATTTACCATATATACTTGCATTTAAGTCAAAAAATTTAATACAAAAGAATTATTTATATAAAGCCAGCTTATTTACAGGTCAAAAAGTTGAAAATTTTCTTGGCATCTTATTTCTTCCAGTGAAACATATTCCCATCTAACCCCAGCAGAGAGCAGCCGAGGTAGAATTTTCGAGAGTTGCAAAAACATGCAATATGGATCGAATCATCAGAGGAAAAACAGAAGCGAACAGTATTTCCTTGTCATCTATCTGGTTTGAATTGGTTTTGCAGCATCAGTGACAAAATCCATTCTCACTTTTATATCATCTGCAATCCTGTCCCATTGCTGTTACAGGTAGTTTTAGCTTGCTTAATCTTGATAACAAATGCTTTTTTTTTCTCCTTTCTGGCTTTGATTTTCTAATATTATGGTAGATTATTCAAAAAAGAAAAATTGCCTTATAATACAAGGTTTAAACATAAAGTTATTTCCTTGACAGAGACTACAGTTAACAGTGCTACTTCAAATCAATTTGGCATCAATGAAGAATTGAATCAAAAAGTGCCCTACGCCATTGAACAGCTTCTGTTCTAGGGCTAGTAAACTTTAAAATTTTGGGATTTGAACTGGAGAAAAAATGGTAATGTAATGTAGAAAAATAATAATTCAAACTAGTATTCGTTTGAGAGCACTGAAGCTTACAAAAGATACACCATTCAACACAGACAGCAATTTTCTTTCATCAGCAGGTTGGTCTAGCCTGTTTATGAACTGATTTAAAGTATGTATACGAACACTAACTAATCTCACAAGGTTACCCAGGGATTTGAAAAAAAATTATGGAATTTCAACTATATATTACGAGAAAAAGAAATTCCTTTTGAACTTTCTTAAGTTGAATATATGGTTTAAACCCTCATATGATTCGACCTCCCTGGAAATAGGAAAGTGCACCAAAACGGGGGGAAAAACTAACATTGTAAAAACAATTAGGCATAAAAGGACAAATTTCATGGTAGTTCTTTCATATTTGGTTCACGGCAGTAAGCTTCCTCAAAGATCATTTTCAAATGGAAAACTCTCACAAATACTGCAGTGTTAACTTCTGGCATACTCATTTGCACAGCCAAAAGAAGTTGGATGAACGAATTAAGAGGATTGGATTAGGTAGATAATGTGTGAAACAAAAGACCAGGTGTCCTATTAAAGAGGATATCTTTTTTTGACCTTTTCATTCTTTTACTTTTTATGCACTACTGTGAAGAAGAAAGTAAAATAGAAGCTGCAAATTTAAAAACTATGCTAGCAGTCATGCCAGGACATCCATCCTTCAATCCCTAGATGCATGCCTTAATAAGCCTCTTAAAGAAAATATGAGAAAATATTGGGCAGATTGAAAAGGTTCTGGTTTTACTACAAAAACAAAGGAGCGAAATTTAAGGAAACTGGATATTGTTTTTATCACACACTGGATGATGGATGCTTGGAAAGCAATACCAGAAGAAATGATAGTTAAGTCATTTCAAAAGTATTGTATAAGAATCCACTCGACGGCACCAAATATGATGCGATATATAATAATTTAGATGAAATTGACTATTCTGATTCTGAAGATACGTGCACAGGCACCAATGTTTATGATGATGAACCAATGGCAGAAAAATACTTTAATGAATTATTCAACGAATCAATTCAGAAACCAAGTTTGATAGATTTTCATATTTTTGTTAAATTATTATTTTTTTAAATAAACTTTTTCTTAATTTCTAAATGCCAGGAAAAATTTATATAAAAGAAAATTATCGATTTCTCTATAAGTAGGGGTAGACTTATATGTGTGATCCCAATTTTTTTCCCCGCTTTTCTTTGCAGAAAATGGAGTGGGGTCAAAATTATATGTGAGATGAGTATATGCAAGTATATAATGTCACTTAAATATGCTCCTTTACTTTTCAAGTCCGCTTTAGCACAAATAACTCATAAGTCACAAATTCAAAAATAATTATTTCATCCAAGTTTATCTTTTTCAACCTAGATCCACCACAAAACATAATGTATCAACAACTTTTTTAAGCAATATTGTATAACTAAAAGAATGATTTTTATTGTGAAAAAAAAGTTTCTGCCTAAAAAAATAAGTTTCTAAATTTTTTATAAGATTACAAAGGTAATTTTTTGTATCCTTTTTAAATTATACAGTAGAATAAAAATTTAAAAAGAAATTGAAAATTTTAAATTCTTTTAATTTTAATTTAAAAGAATAAAAAATTCTTTCATTTTAATTTAATTTAAAGGAATTAAAAATTTTATATTTTCTATCTAAACAATGGACAACATTTTCGCAAGAGATCAAGCTAGAATACATTAGAAAATTAGAGTACAATATAAACAAATACTTTTAAGAAACAAAAACATAGCTACCAACATAAATACAATTTATAGAAAATTTTCTAGTGGTAGCAAAATTAGTGATTTAATTTGATTCTTGACATACTATATTTGCTTTAAATTAAATAACTGTTTAAAAAACTCCCACTGTTTAAAAAAAATATTTGTTAATGTTGGGCAAAGTGTTTTTAAGATAGAGTTAAGTAAAAAAAATTCTTATTTGTAATGTACATTAATCATTGTTTTAATCTAACACTAAAACAATCATGCAAGTGGAAAAATGACTTTACTTTTAAAGTGTACAAGTTAACAGCTATAATAAAGAATTTATCTTCTAAAGTTTTTTCAATTTGTAAGAATCATAAACAGTAGAGAACACTGTTGAAATTCTGCCAAAATATAATGTGCCGATTTTAAAAATTTAAGTGCAATTTTTAAAACTTCTGTGTTTTGTCACACATGTGTATCTCAGGGGGAATGTTGGCATAGAATATATACCTAGAATTACCTAATAAATATCTTAACCCTTGAAGGGAAAATTCACGCATATCTTCAGAAAAAAATTTGAGAATAACTCTGATACATGATATCAGAAATTGTTTAACATTTCTATCCTTACAATCTTGCATTTTAGTTGAAATTGTTGACTTCAATTCCTGCCCCCTTTTTTTATATAAACCTTGGATGATAGAGTCCAATTCTACAGCACAATATCTTTGAAAAAAGTATGAAAATTCAAATTATTACATTTACAAGATTCAGGGAAATATCAGATTTTCCCACAAAAGTAAACAATATAATTATACAATTAGAAATTATACATACATAAATATATTGGTAAAGATTGGAAAAAAATTTAATGCAGAGAAAATAATTTACTTTAGTGACATAATCACAGAGATTTCCTGCAATAAGCACAAACCAATTGAGAGATGAATTTTGTTCAGGCGGGCCTAATATTGGTGCACAGGCATCAGGGGGGTTCGCAAGTAATATCACTCCCTATAAGAAACAGAAAACAATACAGATACAAAATCATTTACAACTAAAAAAAAATACATTTAAAACATATTAATAAATGATATTTTATTTTATCTTTTTGAAAATAGAAGCCCACCATATTTTTACAGTTTTAAAATAACAGGCACTATTTCCTTGCTGCAATAAATAAAGAGTGTAGTCAACTGCTGATTGCACTCATCAGACTGAATAATATCAGACATTTAGAAAGGAATGAAAGTCATAATGTGAAGAAAATGAAGTTTTTACATTATTGCTAAACTTAATTTAGAAATAAAGATACAAAATTAAACTAGAAACAGGGTATCTGCTATATTTTCGATTTTCAAATCTATGACTTTTCATGACTAATTCCAAGAATTTTTCATGACTTAATGAAGTTACTGTTTTCTCCAACAAAAACACAACAATCAGTTTAAAAAAGCATTATGGCAACATTAATTGAAATGATAGGTATAACCAAAATTGTTACACTCTGCATTTTCATATTTATAGAATTAAAATTTGAAAAACAGAGTAAAGAAAGAGTTGAATCAATAAAATAGCTGAAATAAATGCAAAATCAAATCCTTTTTTTTTCTGCAGAATTATATTCTAAAGATACTTTTCTTGTTCATCCGAAAAGAAAGAAATACTCGCGATTTTTCTGTTCTCATTTCGGAATTTAAAAAATCGCCAATGGCTGACTTGCTTCAGCTAGAATTTTAAATTGATAAAACAAAATAAAAATAATAAATAAATAAATAAAAATCTGAAATCAGGGAAGTTTAAAAGATAATTCGATCTGGAAATGATGTTCTTTCTTTTATTTTTTTGAAAGAACGCCATAATTTTTAAAGAACATGATAAAAATATTTCATATTTCAATAAAATATGACTGTGTGTAGAGATTTTGTTACAAATTCTGATATTTGAAACACTGTGAAACTAGAGGGGTGTGGTAAATTCCATTTTAAAAATTAGATTTTTTGGTGACTTAAATCTATAACTTTCCATGATTTTTTTTTAAAAAAATAGTTTGAATCATGACATTTCATGTCAAATTTTGTTCAATATTGAAATTAATGATTTTTCAAGACTTTCAAGGTGCGCAAATAACCTGTAGAAATAAACATAACAAGAAAATATAATCAGAAATATAAATATTTATCAGTTGAGTCTGCTGTGAAACACATGAATGAATATGATTTTACAAGAAACAACCTATTTATTAAATATCAAAAATAAAATTTTAATAAAACGAGAAAGCATTTACTATTTTTTTCAAATTTTACTTTTATTTCCTGGATATTTAGCAGGTACGACAAAATTAAAGTATCTTTGTTGATTTCTAATCCACTTGCTTAAAAGAACTACAAATGAATAAAATTAGTTATCATAAAGTAGTGAACACTTTTAGCAGACTCTAAAACTAACTAAAAACTTGCAATCAGCATTATAAATATTTTGTTAAGATAATAAAATTCTTCCCATACATGAAATAAAAATACAACACAAAATATTAATTAACTAGGATCTAACAATTTAACTAACAGATAATTTAACAAAATAATATAACCAAAAATAAAATTTATTAAAACACATACAAATTTAAAATTATTTTGAACTGCAGCTATTACAGCTGTTACCTGCATATGAAATAAATAATTATTTTATTTATCTTATGCATATCTCAGCAACAAATATTCTTTTTCTTTTCTTAGACAAATTCGTAATGCTATTTGTGGGAAAAATATCAAAAAGATAATACAATTCTGCACATGAAGGCTCTGATATATTAGAGACTATGTGATACAGGATTTCTTATAACCTATTAACAGGTTATACCTGTTAATAGGTTATAACAGATTATACCTATTAACAGGATTTTTTAGTGGTAATAAGAAAATTTACACATAAACAAACCAAAAAGATTTTTTGACTTTTCTGCTAATATTTGAAATTTAACATTTTCAAAAGTTCCAATTTTTTATTGATGTAAATTAAGAAATGACATAAATTATAATTTTCGCTTATGAAAATTTTTTCCAAGAATTCAAAATGTTCTTGAAAATATTTTGGATTAATAAACTAATTGAATAAATATTTTTTTAGAATATGTTAATTGAAAATTTTTAGATGAGTTATTAAAAAAATATTAAAGTTAAAAAAAATTGTAAGTTACAAACAAAATATTGTTTTTATTTATTTATTTAAAAAAAATACAAGTTCTTTGAAAATAGTTATGGTAAACATAACTTGAAATCAATCTACTCTATGTAGACTCAACTGGAAACATGCTTATCACCCAAGCTTTGCCTAATTTTAGTTTTATAGAAATCGCAAGCAATTCTGATTCCCTTTTTAATCATATTAATTTGCACACTTTTTGGATATTGATAAATTAAAAATATAAGCACTAGTATTGGTAATATTCTAGAGCATTTAATATTTTATTTGAGATGATAATGAATCTAATATAATTATTAAATTTTTTAAAAAAAGCAGTGTGAAAATAAATGTGTTGTTACATAATCTTGTTTATCTATTCTTTTTATTTTAAGCACATTTAAAGATGATCCACTTTGGATGACTACTTATCTATATTAGATGTTACAGAAAAATACACAGTAATACAGTTATAAAACCCTGGCAGCATTACTGCAGCGCCAGCTGTGAAAATTGTCTTTTTCTATCATTATTATTATTACAGTTGAGTGTCATTTTTTATTATTATATTAAATAATTAAAATGAAAGCAACTAAAAATTAAGAAATAAGGTGTTAAAGCAAATTTGCAATGGTATCAGGCAGAATCGTCATTTTTATGATCATTTTTATTAACAGTCAGTCAATATTTTTACTAAATGGTTTAACTAAAACATAAAGTTTGCCAATTATCACAAAAAAGCAACACAGAGCTTATAAGTTTGATATCTTTACCTAATATAATTATTGAATATTAATATAATTATAACTATCTAATATATTTATCATAAATAATGAAAAGTTAAATAAAGTTGAAGTAATCAAACAAGAAAAAGAAGAAAAATATTTATGAGAAGAAAGATCAAACACCGAACTTTTATAAATTTGTTGTAAAATAAACACTTGGTTTTGAGCAAATTACACATCTTTGTCACTGCAATGGGAAAAGTACTGTTACCGCCAAAGCAATGACAAAAAGCAGTCATTATAATTAAAATCATCGAATTGCAGTGATTAATCAAACAAATTATATAAACTTTTATGGAGAGAAAAAAAAATCTAGATAATTACATATAACATCAAATGCTTCTTTTCAGCAGAAGAGGGAACCATAATGGTAAACCATAACTTAGCAGATCCTAAACAACTTCACAAAATGTTTTACTTGTTTATAGAAACTCATCAGTTCTTTTGTAAGTCTAGCAATATAAAGAATAAGTCACCCTCCCCCCTCCCACTTAATAAAACAGTGAAGTAGCTATGGAATTTCTCTTAATGACTAATGATACCTCCTTTTTTGTGTGCAAGGTTGCCAACTTCTATGTTCTTTGCAAAATATTTTATAGAATGCTAAACAATTAAAAACTAAGACTTTTAGAATTTTTGCTAATTTTGACAACATTTTAAAAGTCTCACCACAAGAGAACAGGAACAAAGCGGCATTGCATATGAATTTTAGAAAAATTTACATATAGTGTTGTGAAGAATAGCTTTAAATCAAATTTTAAAAAAGAGACATACATTAAAACATAAACTTAGCTACTACAGTAACAAAAAAATTCCAAAAAAATCATAGGCAGTCAGCAGCCCTGTGTGAGGGATACAACACTTATGATATTGATGGTAGTCAAATTTCCTTAAATGATTAAAACGGAACGTTTCCTTTATTGAACAGGTGCTTATACTTTTTTGTATTTGTATCAAATTTGTATAAAAATTTATCCTCAATGCTCATTTTTTTAATAACAAGAAAGAAATCTGGTTTCAAGGTAGAATTAAATAAAGGGTGAAAGAACGTCTTTAGGTGTTGCAAAAACTCATCCAGTTAATCTAAATAATGTTAAAAAAGGCTAATATTTTATGACATTGAGTCACCATAGCACTTTACAAATAGAGAAGATAATATAAATCCAAAGGACTAAAAATAAATTTGAAAATAACCATTTTAAGGAAAAAGTTTTGGACAATCTAGATTCTACTACTGTTAACAATTAAAAAGTTAAGTAAATATAATAAATAAAATTATTTATTTCTCAATGAATAATTAAAAATTATTCATTAGATAATGCATCAATCTAAAGAAATATTACAGAAAACAGTATGAGCTGGTAGTCGTGGATTTTTACAATATTATGATGTGTATATCTATGACATTTTCAGGTCTAATAAGCATATTACATTTCTAAATCATGCGGATAAAAATAACATATAATTTATAGCCTTACTGTTCTATCATGTAAATCATCGTCAACTTTTTTAAGTGAATATGGCAACTCAGTTGAATGAAACTCATCAATCCTCCTGTCATCTTCAAACTAAAAGAAGAAAATATAAAAACAATTGCGAAATAATTGATTTTTTAAGCTTTGACATTTTACATCAATATCATTTGCAAAAAGTTTTTTTGTGTGTCTATTCTTATTGAAATTAAGAGCTTTATTTGAACAGTTGTCTAACTTCTATTAAAAATATGGAATTATCCTCATATTCATAATCATAGAAGTCATTTCTGTCTATTTTAAAGCTAGTATAACTCAAACCTATTTCTGTTGTTAAACAAAATACACCTCAAATCAGGAAAGATAGGAAAAACAATACATCCATGACCGCAAAATAATTAAAACAGGAATTGCCCTATTATTCAAATAAGGCCTTCCTATAAAAATCTGAGATTCCTAAACTTAATATCACCCACTTGCTATTTGCAGATGCGCACACATTGTTTTTTGTACTTATGTTGCCATTTACTCATTTATAAAGATTGAAAGAAATTTTACTTACCACAATAATTTTACCATCAATAAGAAGAAAAACAGGCAGCAAAAATATAACGCAAAAGGTAGTTTTTATTAGTCTACACATAGTGAATTCCACATTTGTATTCCTAAGACAAAGATAAATATAAATAAATGCAAAAAATAAAAATAATGGATAAAAAAAATAATACAGTACAGAACCCGTTATCCGGAAATCAGAAAACCGGAACAAAATTCGATAAATTTTCATGCCATTTTTAAAAATAAAAAAAAAAATTTTCCTCATAAGATTTCAAGATTTTTCTTTCTTTTTTGAAAGATGTTTACCTTACCATCATTTCGGAAACAATCATTAGTGTATTACTTCATCGTTTGTTCTTCTTTTTAAGATTATTTCCAAATATATTTTTATTTAGTTGAGTTTGACAACAAAAAAAAACAGCTTTTTGTAGCGATTCAGAAAACCGGAAAAATCAGTTATCCGGAATAGCGATGGTCCTGATCGTTCCGGATAATCGGTTCCCTACTGTAATTTAATTCATCATTACAACAAAGAGACTGATCATGTACACAAACTTTAAATGTTCAGTTGTTATTAATACTTAGAAAAATACTGCCACTCCTAAAATTTAGTCGATTTTTATTCGAAATACAATTATAGAATAGTAAAAAGAAAATAATGATAATAAATAATATATCCCCGGTATTATATTAACAAAATATTACTATCATAATCTGCAATAACAAAAATGCTAAAGAGAAAAATACTTGCAGCTAAACATTTAATTGAAAATTAATACCATGTTATGATACTGATAATAAAACAAGTAACTAAATTAAAATACTCATAAACAACAGACTATCTAGCTACATATATTCTTAGTAGCAGAAACCTTCCAGCAAGGCATAGTAGATTATTTTCCATTTAAGTTTTCTTTTTATTCATAAAAAAATTAATAAAAGGAATTAATAAAAAAACAAATAAATTTGTTGATACTCATTTTTAAAAAATCTCCAAAAAACTAAAAAAAAAAACTCCACCTTCTGGAGTTTTTTATTTTTAGTTACAGACTTAATTACAAAAGGAATTACTACAATCTAGTCATTATTCTACAAAATTCAACTAAAATAATATAAAATTTTTATGTGAAATTTTTCAGGACTTTATATTTTCTACAACTATTTATATTTGCTACAATATGTATTTTTAGGTATAGCTGAATTTATACAATAGTAATCTCATATTATGTTGAGGTCTTGGAAAAAAATTTTTAGTTTTGCAGATTTAGTTCATATATTCTGCATATATTTTAAATATATAAGGTTTTTCTCTTTCGTCAGGGATTTTCTGAAGCCGATTTTCATCTTTAAATGATAATGTCGACTTTTTCTTTAAAAAATCAATTTCTAGATTAGTAGTAGAAAATTATTGTCACTTAATAAATCGTTGAAACTGCAAAAATGATATTTAGTGAAATTTTTTAACTGTTTTTATTTTACTTAAGCGTTTGACAATAATACAATTAAACAAAACATTATTGTAATATCTACGGATGTAATTCAATGAAACGAAGTTCTAATTCAAAATTTAGAATGAATTCTTAATAAATAATGTTCACCGAACTTAATAAATAATAAATAATGTTCACCGAAAAATAAAATAATACATATTAGCACACGAAACTTTTTTAGGAAATTATAATCTATCACATGAGAATAAACAAAAACAACAAAAAAACTAACTGGTTTTAAAAATTTGTCAATTTAGTTCAGTTATAAGCATGAGATACACAGATAAAAAAAACAATAGCAAAACTAAACAAAATACCCCAAAGTAAGGAATCATTGAGCTGATCAAAGAACTTATCCAGTTAAACGTAACTTCAAATTTTGACAAGCAAATAGGTAAACACTAATAATAAACATTACCATGTGATTGAGCTCTTATTGCCAACCTGAAGATGTAAAATGCGTAGTTAATATTGAAGTTTTGCTAAAATCAACCATGCAAAAACAAGTAGTTGAGAGCTATCTTATTTTTTAACAAAAAGAACTCGTCATCTCCTGTCATCCAATCGAATTTGAGATCGTTGGTTTACGTAACCTTCCAATAACAAAAACAAAAAATAAATAAGTCAATCGTATTGTTTTTAAGGTGTTGGTTAATTTTGTTATTATTTAGTGTTCGTCTAATGTTTTTAGTATTTTTGTTACAAATTAAAGTATGAGGGGTCATAATTATTCATCGCTGTCAGAAGTTTCTAACTTATTGACAAAAAGTTGTATTCATGTAGAATATAAAGATGTCATTACGGATCCTAAAGAATACGATATTGATGAAAACATGTGCGACTATGATGATTTCGAAGAAGTAATAATAAATTTTTATCCAGGTTTTCTTCTTCTATAGTAAAAATACTTAACTGTGCTAAAATGATTTGGTATGCCTCGAATTTTGGGACAGATTTAGATTGCGTTGTTTCTTTAATAATAACAAAGGCCGGACAGCATTATCTGGCAGTCGCTTAAACAATTCTTCCTCATTATAGTACTATAAAAAATTAAAAATGCACTCCCAATATTTGTTTTGATACGACATTTTAAGATAGAAACTTGTTTAGGCAGGTTTCTATCCATTTACTTTAACAACAGCTGTTGATACAACTGAGTTCAATTAATATTTAAGTCTTTATTACTGAATTAATGTATCAAATAAAAAAAAGTATCCTGGCAAATAGCAATTTCTTCTATAAAGTTTTTTTATTGTTAAGCCAAAATATATTTTTTTTAAAGTATATTCTGTTGTACATAATTAGGTAGCAATATGCAAGCTTTATTACAAACATGCACCTCTGAACCTAAAAAATTTTTTAAAAATATGTATAGGTTTGTTAGGATAGCTATGAGCTACCTTTGAAGTTGGATTATCTTTCTTGCTGGCCAACCCAGGGATTGAAAAAGTGGTCCTAGCTTAAAAAATCTGTCCCAGTTTTTTCAGCCACTTTTTTTTTCCCAATGTGTTTTGTTTTTTTTTTTAATTCACTATTCTAGAGCACTAGTTTTGGGGATATTTCGTATCGTGATCTGTCACGCCAACTACAATCGCCAAAGTGCCAAATATATTTTAAACATGTACATTTTTTAAAAAAAAGCTGTAGATGTTTGCCCGAGGGTGGCAACGATTTATACCTTTTGAGTTGGTCCCTTTCTGTGATGTTTTTTTTAGTTTCTTGCGGGCCACTGCCCGGAAGTTAACAAAACTTGGCGATAATTGTACCACAGATCACGATGCGGAAATCTCTTAGTTTTTACCTTAAAAGCAAAATAATTATAATTTATTTTAATTTAAGGAAAAACTTTTTAACAGTTAAAGATAAATTGAGTTAATTTGAGATTTTTGATTATAATTGAGTATGATTATAATTTGATATAATTAAAGAGTTAATTTGATATACATGAAATGGAATGTATTCAACTGGCTCTGAGAGCATACAAACATGCTTTAGTTGGGATGGCTGACTGAATAATATAATTGTATAAACACTGGGGTTAAGGGTTCCTTAATTTTTTACAGGGTTGGCAGGTTTTTGACATGTGACAGTTTTTGACAGTTTAAACCATGGTTTAAACCGTCACGTCAAAAACCTCACTGTCAAAAATGTCGAAAATGTCAAAAACCTATATTCATATGTGAAATTTAATTAATACATAAAATTTATATATTTTTTATAAAGGATAGTGTTTCTAAATATGTTCTAGAAAAAATAAATTTAAAATTTTGAAGAAACACTTATATTTTGAATAGTAACCAAAATCTTGTACTTTTGAAAGCTCACATCTTTTGTAATATTATGTATTCATTTTCATGTGTTATTGAAAATCTGCAGTGATATTATTAAGAAATTTATTTATAACCAAATTTAGTGTATAGTATAGATTATACTAAAAATTAGACATTTTTAAAGATAAACATTAGCAGTTTTGTACATTAGACATCTTTTAAAGAAAAATCTTTTTAATATTCTTTTAAATCTTCTTAATAATCTTTTTAACATAAGACAATACAAATTTAAGTGCTTTCTGTTAAATACACAGAGTAGTTAGTGTCGATTTACAGTATATTCAGCCTATTCATTTACTATGCTGAAAATTTAGTTTATCCAAATACTTGTGAATTTCATTTTGCTGAATACTATATACATAGTTTTGTTGAATATCTAAATATTCAGCTGTTGAATAATTACTTCTTGCTTTCAAGATATGCATTATTTGTATTCTTAATACAAGTGGGGGAAAAAATTAAGAGGTAAAAATTGTTTTAAAATGATAAGTGTAATAATTATAAATAAATATAATAAACAATATGAATTATATTTATCATTATTCACAAATATAACTACTTTTAAATTCAAATTAACATACTGGATAATAAAGATATTCGGTATAACATTAAAAAATTTTTTTTATACACTTGTATCAAGTTTGTATTTATACAACATAACTTGTAAGTTCCTTATAAATATTAGTTATATGTTCCTTATATGTCAAAAATGCATAGTAATAAACTTTTAATTTTCTTAAGTATCAAAAAGAAAAAAAAATTTTTTAAATATAAATATTTAAACAATTTTTGTGCAAAATTTTTCTGCACATGCATTTGAATATAAATTTCTGAGATTTTAAATCTGTTATTTTACCTTAATTTTAATTAAAAAATATTTTAAAACCTGCTGATTACCTATAGTATAATTAAATTTCAATATAATGCATGGCAACTGTTGGTAGTTTTGAAGTTTATATATTTTCTTGGCAAACTTCAGTTTTTGACATTTTTGACGGGTTTTTGACGGTTTAAACCAGTATTATACCCTTGTCATGTCAAAAACCACTTTTTGACGTCAAAAACCCAACCCTGATTTTTTAATTTATGAAAAATTATTACCATGTTTATATTAATCAAATTATCAACATTTTATCATTAGTGCTTAACTTTTGGTATATTAATTTGCGTTTTTCGAATGTATATTCATATAGCAGTGATTTAAATTATAATTTAATCAATTTACTTGAAAAAAATTTTAAGTTTTAAGCAAGTTCTAAGTTATGATATATAAATTAAGTTAGTCTTTTTAAATATTATGTTTTATAAAATTCCATTGCAAAAAGAATGCTTCAAATAGTTAAACAATTGAACTCAATAATACTCAATATTAGATTTTCAATAAAAATTCTTTTTTTTTAAGCTTCGTATTACTAAATTTTATTTTTGGTCATGGAATGACCCCAAGCGATTTAACATTTGTTCTAGAGGTGTGCGTCTTCCTGGGTTGAGAGAAGGGGTAACTCGACGGCTGAAACATATTATTCAATGCTGGTATGCAGTGATTACTTAGGAGAATGCATTAACTCAACTGCAGAATCATATTATTAGAAGCAGGAGGTTATGTTATAATTACTTAGGAGAAGGCAAACTGTCTAAAACAAGTTCAATTTGTGGATTCACTCAACTTGAATTTTAAAATTGGAAGAATTTGAAATTTTTTTATTATTGCAAAATATTATATCGCTATATTTTTTATATGATTTTTTAAGTTTGCCCAATACCAGAATTAACAGTATGAATCTGCAGCACTATCATTGAAAAATTCAAATTTGTCTGTGATTTCAACGTGGTCAGATGGAGATTAATATGGTAAAAATTAAGTGTAATCCAACATATATATTTCACACAAATTTCAAATATTGAATATGAAGTTATACACAAAAACTTTGTTGTTTGACTTTTATTTGAATTTTATGCAATCATATTTCAGTTTTGCGCACAAGAAGAGTACTTATACTGAGCCTAATGAAGAAATGAAAAAGTGAAGTTTAACTTGCAAAGATAATAAAATTAAAATAAAATCTTTTCATTTTAACAAGAGAAATTTACAGAATTGTAATTTATGGTGTTCAGATTTGTTCCTATTTAAAGTTTCTTCAAATGAAATTTTGTACCTTAACGTAACAGTTTATTTGCAGACAAATAAAACAACCAGAGAAATGAACTATAAATGGGTTTTTTTCAGTATAAAATTTTTTTTTAAAAAGAAATCTATTCCTTATTTAAGATTTTTTTTAAATAAAATATTTTCTTTTTCATTTTATCTTTAATTTTTTCTGCTAGTAATTTTTTATTTTCTTTTTAAAAAAAATCTGAGGTGAAAATAGTTTGCTGGTGCTGTAATAATCTACAGTGCCCACTGCTGTACTTGAAGGTTTCTGCTACCAGGCTAATTTGTATCACTTTCTCTATCAAAGTTTTGTGTTTTAGAACAACATATCTGAAACTACTTCTAACATATTTATCTTTACCCTGTATCACTAAAACCCTAGGCAGGCCCTACAAAAGTAAAATATCTCATAAAGTGGAAAATTTTTCAGTTTTTGTGATTTCTATCTCTTTTATGTTAAAAATGTGAATGACCTCTAACTCTATTCTTTACTGTGTAAGCTTTAATATAAGAAACAGTCATACTTAACAATAGAAAAAAAGTAAAAATTTATATTTGTGAGAGCTGTGTGTTACTTTGTTATTCTAGCAAATTATATTTTAAAATTCAATTATTACTTTTTTCTAAAGGTTTTTGCTGATCATTTACTTATGGGAAAAAGATTACGAAAAACTCTCTATGCTGGAAATTTGAGTGATTTAGATGAGCCTCCTGATCATCCTCCTATTGCACTAACAGGTTAATTGCACTTTAATTCTTTTTTTTTTTTAACTTAAGTAAACTAGAATTATGATCATACTTTAAGCATAGCTTACTTTTGAATTTTTTTAAGGATAATTCTTTTGCCATATCTCAGTTAATCTCTTTAACTAACAACCTTGAACTATATTCAAGGTGCAATTTGGTTGATTTCCAGCTGGAAAGAAGATCAAAACTATTCTTGTTATTAAATTTGAATAGAGAAGCTTTCTTATTCAGCTTAATACTGAACTGGAAGGAAAAAAATTTTTTAATCTGTTTAATGTTAACCTATCTTTAATTAGAAAATGTTTCAACACATCAGTGGCAGGGTTGGGTTTTTGACGTCAAAAAGTGGTTTTTGACATGACAAGGGTATAATACTGGTTTAAACCGTCAAAAACCCGTCAAAAATGTCAAAAACTGAAGTTTGCCAAGAAAATATATAAACTTCAAAACTACCAACAGTTGCCATGCATTATATTGAAATTTAATTATACTATAGGTAATCAGCAGGTTTTAAAATATTTTTTAATTAAAATTAAGGTAAAATAACAGATTTAAAATCTCAGAAATTTATATTCAAATGCATGTGCAGAAAAATTTTGCACAAAAATTGTTTAAATATTTATATTTAAAAAATTTTTTTTTTCTTTTTGATACTTAAGAAAATTAAAAGTTTATTACTATGCATTTTTGACATATAAGGAACATATAACTAATATTTATAAGGAACTTACAAGTTATGTTGTATAAATACAAACTTGATATAAGATACAAGTGTATAAAAATTTTTTTTTAATGTTATACCGAATATCTTTATTATCCAGTATGTTAATTTGAATTTAAAAGTAGTTATATTTATGAATAATGATAAATATAATTCATATTGTTTATTATATTTATTTATAATTATTACACTTATCATTTTAAAACAATTTTTATCTCTTAATTTTTTTTTCTCCACTTGTATTAAGAATACAAATAATGCATATCTTGAAAGCAAGAAGTAATTATTCAACAGCTGAATATTTAGATATTCAACAAAACTATATAGTATTCAGCAAAATGAAATTCACAAGTATTTGGATAAACTAAATTTTCAGCATAGTAAATGAATAGGCTGAATATACTGTAAATCGACACTAACTACTCTGTGTATTTAACAGAAAGCACTTAAATTTGTATTGTCTTATGTTAAAAAGATTATTAAGAAGATTTAAAAGAATATTAAAAAGATTTTTCTTTAAAAGATGTCTAATGTACAAAACTGCTAATGTTTATCTTTAAAAATGTCTAATTTTTAGTATAATCTATACTATACACTAAATTTGGTTATAAATAAATTTCTTAATAATATCACTGCAGATTTTCAATAACACATGAAAATGAATACATAATATTACAAAAGATGTGAGCTTTCAAAAGTACAAGATTTTGGTTACTATTCAAAATATAAGTGTTTCTTCAAAATTTTAAATTTATTTTTTCTAGAACATATTTAGAAACACTATCCTTTATAAAAAATATATAAATTTTATGTATTAATTAAATTTCACATATGAATATAGGTTTTTGACATTTTCGACATTTTTGACAGTGAGGTTTTTGACGTGACGGTTTAAACCATGGTTTAAACTGTCAAAAACTGTCACATGTCAAAAACCTGCCAACCCTGATCAGTGGGTAAATTTATAGTCACTCTTTAAAATAGTGCAGTATACTTTACATCTGAGATTTAACTTTTTCAAAAAATTGTGGTCTAAAATAGCTTTAATTTTGATTTTTAAAAAAATGACCAAAATAGTAATAATCGATGTTTAAGAAAATTCATTTACTTCAGAAAAATATGATTGGAAGAATCTTTTATTTTTATAAATTTTATAGTTTTTGCTTTAATCACTCTTTGAAATTATGGCATATAGTTCACATCTGAGTTCAAGGGTTAATTCAGGTTTTATTTTTGTAAAAATTTACTACCATATTTTATGTTTAATATCAAAAATATTTCAAACAAGTAATAAAATAGTAAAAAAATTTCCTTTTTGTATCTTATGCAATGCTTAGTTAATAAGGAGTACTTATTTTTTATCATGCCAACCATGCCAGAAACAAATAGCTTGAAATTTATTAATTCGAAAAATAAAGTCATCTACAAAAAAATAAAGTTTGTATAATAAATATTTTAAAAAAAATTAAAAACATTCCTAATTTCAATTATTTTGGGTTCATTAAAATTAATCAATACTTAAAAAGAATTTTTTTTAAAAAAAAATTAACTAATTACTTGTTAGACTAAATAAAGTTAGTGATTAAGTTTAAAACGCTCTAAATTTCTCAGAAAATACAAAATTCTGTATAAAATAAAGTTAGTTTACAATCCAAACTGTTTTAAAAGCTGAAATATATTTTTAAAGAAATAGTTTTTGATAATTAAAAAGGTTACCTTAATTGTTATGATATAACAGATACTTAAAATATTTATTTCAAAAGTTTGCATCTAAATTTTCTAATCTTTTGCTATAAATAGTTTATACTTGCTTGATTCTTTCTAACTTTTGAGAAGATACTAAAAAAGAGACAGTGTATTAACCTTTTGCTCACAACACTTTACATGATAATATTTGTTATTCTGGTTCATTAATTAAGCAAAGGGTTAAGCAATCCATCTGTTAAGCAAAATGATAAAAAAAAGATTATTAAACATTAAATTTTAGTAACATCGTAATTTATACATTTTTATCATGCTACCATTAAAATCACAACGAAAATGTTACTTGTTTAAAAAAACAAAATCCCTTTCCTTTTATTAAAAGGCAATCATGTCACAAATGGATAGAAAGATACTGATAATTATTTGAATATTTAATTTTTTTTTCTTTAAATTTGTTTGAATATCTTCTTTAAACCGACTTAACAATTATAAAGCTTCCTTTAGGTAGATTTTTGTTAGCATGTAGTAGTTGTCTAAACTAAATAAATGGGTTAATCTTTTTGAGTATGTCCTGTATTTATCCATTGGGACTAATAGATACAGCCTATTATAAAAAAAATCAGTTAACAATGTTTTCCTTATTAAGGTGAAAAGATATAACTGACTACTACAAACTTATTAGAAATAGTTTTTTTTTTTTTTGTTGTTCAATTTAAAATATAAATTTAGCATGTCAACTTGAGATAAAAGAAAAGCCAAAGTATGAAAATTGCAAATATGTGAATCTAAGTCCATTTGGATTACAATTGGTCAATAATCAGCCTAAATGTTATAAGTAAGGACTTTTTTGACCTTTTCCTCTTAATTTATGAAGTGAATTAGTTGGTAAATACACATTACAAAATTAAAGCCCTTTTTAGTTTATTGTTTGCTGTAAATAATATTAAAGAAAAATATGTTGAATATATGAGAATAGATTCTTAAAATAATAAAAAAATTTAATTCAATTTTTTTAGTTTTTAAAATATGAAAATTTAGGGTTTTAGGATAAGTTATCAGAACAGCATTATGTTTTTCAATACATATACTAAAACTTCCATGATTATTTTAGGTTTGGCATTAGAATTGTTTACAAAAGCTGTACCAAACGACGGTCTGGATATTTTGGACATGGACTATGTTTCTTGTGCCTCAGAGTAAGTTTTTTAACTTTTTGTGCTTGCAATTTAAGTTGATAGATTTTTTAAATTTTGCTTATCCTAATTCTATAAATCCTTTAAACATTAGCTCTAGCTTTTGAGCTTTAAGCTGGTGGGTTTCTTACATTGAAAAAAAAAATTTTTTTTTCTTATATTTTTCAAAGGAAAATAGTAGATAGAAAGCAAAATTCAATTCAATTTTCCTGAGAGTTATGTTTTGAAGGTTAAATACTTCACCTTGTACAAAGATAAAGGTGGTAAAATGAATTATTATGTTGTACAGTTAATTTGACATAGATATGTGTCCTTTTTTATGATTCATAATTGGCATTATTTTATTAAACAAAATGCCACATGCAATTTACACTTAAGCCATCAGTAAATGTACTTTCTAATATTTTTAATCAATACAATTAAAATCATTTATTACAGAGTACACATTTAAATGTTTAGCTGTCATTGGTTGAGAGAGTTTAATCTAGTGAGACAACATAGCCAATACAAAAAAAGACAGTTATGATTTTTTGACTGCCTAAAACATCTGAGAACAGCACTTCTGTTGCCATACACCTGATTAAAAAAGTTTTAAATGTTAGTGAAGATTTGGATAGATTTTCCACTCAATAAAAAGCAATTAAAAACTACTTTTTTGACCTTGTGAGACCATGGCAACTTTTTTTCAGAAAAAAAAAGTATTCAATAGCAACTATTCTTTTGAAAAATTGATACTTATTTCAGTCTTAGTGAACTATTACCTCATATATTTTGGTATATTATGTAATAAGCGATAGATTTTTTGGTGCTTTTCTTTTTTTCACAAATGTTTTTATGCTTTTATTCATTTAACCAAATGAGTAAAGAAAATGGAAGTAAAAAAGTGACAGGAAGAAAGAAAAGAGTACTTTCCTCATAGAGTTCCCACAATATAATCGGTCTCAGCTTGCAAGATTTTTTGTTATGTTGATTACCTTCCACAGCAGAAATGCATCATAATTGGTGGGATGTCTTGCTAATAAGCTTCATTTTTGTACAACAGATTAATTCAATTTCACACTATGTATAATGTTTCATTGATCTTTAAATTCGTTACATGACCTTTTTAACCCCAGGGATGAGATTTTTCCGCTTTTTAGAGGATTTCCGCTTTTTTTCAATCTCTTAAATTTCAGCTTTTTTATCAAAAATTCAGATTTTCTAAAAATTTCATTTTTTTTTTTTTTTGTAAGTATTCCGCTTTT
The DNA here is from genome assembly GCF_043381705.1 of Parasteatoda tepidariorum. Taxonomy (NCBI): domain Eukaryota; kingdom Metazoa; phylum Arthropoda; class Arachnida; order Araneae; family Theridiidae; genus Parasteatoda; species Parasteatoda tepidariorum. The sequence goes on from NC_092215.1 coordinate 19,588,267, forward strand.
TCAGAAAATTCACCGATTTTCGAAGAGAAACAGAAAATTCAAACTACATAGCTACCAATCCTTTCTCATTTTTACTTATTTTACCTATTATCTCCCCTTTTACGTGCAGCATATAAGATTTTCCGAATTTTTTACCCGCCCTCCAGATAGATCCGATTTTCATAGTTCAAACGACGCTGCTTCTGACAAGCCTTTTAGAGGTCCCAAGCCTGGAATCTGCTAATATCTCGATTCTTATTCACACGATTTTAATATCAAACATAGCTTTTCATATTTGCGTGTTGCGATTCTTATTCACGCGATTTGAATATTGTACGTTGCGATTCTTATTTACGAGATTTAAAAATCCGATATTGTGATTCGTATTTACGTCTTTTTAAAAACCTATGTAGCGATTCGTATTCACGCAAGTTTAAAATTCAATGTGTTGATTTGCTCATGCGGTTTATAATATCAAACATTGATTTTCGTATTTATACGTGATTTTAAAATAAGGCATTGGGATTCGCATTCACGCATTCTAAAAGTTATGCATCATAATTCTTATTTATGCAATCTAAAAATTACGCATCATGATTCGTATTTACGCGATCTAAAAATTATGAATCGTGATTTGTATTTACGCGTTTTAAAAATTCTATATCCCAGTTTGTATTTTCTCATTTTCAAAATCGTATATCTAGTTTCATATTCATGTGATTTCAAAATCCATAATTGTTATTCATATTCACGCAATTTTAAGATCAACTATCGCGATTCTTGTAAGAAGTAAATTTTTTTTAAAAATTAGTTACTATAAAAGTGACTGTTTTTCTAACGACGATTATTAGTATGTATATGTAAGTGTTACAACATCAGAGAAACTGGAAGGGAATATATTCAAAACTTACATTCTGTGCTTGCAAAGAAGAAAAAATAGGATTTGTCACAAGATGTTTGAAGATGGACTAACGACTAAATATAGCAAACATAAAAGATATAGCAAACAAAAGCAATCACTTAAAAAGGGATTTAATTTAATTTTTTTTTTTTTTTTTGGAAAAAGAGTTAATTAACTCATCATCAAAATTTTATTTATAATTGCTGTTATTTATGCTATAAAATGCAAAATTCTTATCAAATAAAAAACAATTATCTAAACAGTTGCTGATTGTCATGTAATTTTTCAAACTAAAATAGCAATTTTTGTATGTTAAGGAGTTACTATATATTTCTACTTCACTGTTATTGATATGTTTCAGAGGGCTGTAGTTAGATTAGACTATAATATGAACATAATGATTCGGTCCATTGTTAAAGTTTTTTTTTCCAATATAATTTAAAAAGTAATATTACTGATATATTTGCTATAAATCACATAACAGTATTTATTAAAAGAAATGAAATATTAATGTATATTCTCAGTAGTTTTAATTTGCTAAACCAGGTAGTTTTTCAAGTAATAATTGTCTCTTATGTGAACTGAGGAAAAATATAATTTCCAGCTTTATTTTTTCAATTGGTAATTTTTATTTTCACTAAATGTTAAGTATCAATGTAATCATTTATATAATAATAGATTAGTACACAATTGTATGTCAACACATTATTTATTACCTTAAACTGTCTGGAATTTATTATTAAAGAGTTGCGCTTGCGTAAAATTTACTATCGTGGAAATTCAGCTTTTTTGCGTTTTGGCTAATCTCATCCCTGTAACCCTCAATTCTCAACTATATGTTATTTTATTAATAGGAAGATTGATATTTTTATTATTTCTATTTAGCTTTATTCGTGTAATTTTTATAGTTTATGGGCATGATTCAGGGGCGGATTAAGCGTACGGAGGCCCTAGGCCATTCAAATTTTTGGGGCCCTTAGATTACATTTTTTTCTCGTATTTTTTTTAGTTATTCAAATATAAAATTATTTATATATCTTTTCATTTAAGAAAGCATATTTAAAATTAAAATAAATAATAATAATTTAAATTTTACTTTATTTTGTTAAATTAGAACTAAAAAAATTATTGTATTTTATTAATATATATTTGAAATTGATTTTTTTTTTTTAAATCATTGTTTTTCTTAATTTTTTTAAATTTATTTTCAAAAAATTTTTTTTAAAGTCTGACCTAATGGGTAATCTGCCCCTGGCATGATTTAATGCCTCAGACTTGTGTTTATTCTCCTCAAATTATGATTTGCACATCACAACGCACTTTGGGATGTATCATCTGCGTGATTTTCGAGTACCACATCAACCAAACTTTGTATACGAGTAATGCAGTGTGATTCACATACCCGCGATTTAAACATCACATCTCGATTCATATTCACATAAATAAGGAAGATGTATGAAAGAGAAGGTGCATAAGTGAATGGTTATTGTAACTTTAAAAATACAAAATGTGAAAGATTTCCCTACCTAATAAGATTTTAAACCAATTGAGATTTAAAAACAAAATATTCTGATTTGTATTTATGTGTTTTAAGCAGCAAATATTGCGATTTGTATTTACGCGATCTAAAAATCAAAAATTACTATTAATTTACGCACTATTTTAAAGTAACATCATGGTTCATATTCACGAATTTAAAAAGCCAAATATCATGATACGCGTTTCACTTGATATCTAAGCGTTGATGAGCAAAAAAAATGGATTTTGTCTCTGGTCTATTCATAATTCAAACCGAATTTGTTACATAAATTTGGTATTAATACAAACAATTAAAAAAATAATAATTTTAAATTTTCCTGAAACAATATATTTTTATTTTATTTTTTTTATTACTCAAAGATAATCCAAATCTGTGCGAAAAATCTATATCAATATTAGCAATATTGTTAAAAAATGTAGGTATTTTTATTTCTTAATTTAATATGGTTTATAATATTGATTTTTATTTAAGCTTTAAAATGTGAACATGAAAATTTCGTAAAATAGGACAATAAAGAAGTACATAAATTTTATATTTGTGAAATTAAAATGTATAATTTTTTAAATACAAAAAATGAAAGCTATCAATAATTAAGCCCTCTATGTGTACTTTTTTCTTACTAAGATTTTCATCAGGATTAAAATGCTTTACCTATTTCTTCGGTAAAATTGGGCATGGAAAAAATTGAAAATAACCAATATAATTGTTTAGCAAAGCTTTATTTAAAAAAAAAAAGAAAAAAAAACCTTATAAATGGAGATGCATGTTAAAATGTTCATTAATTTTTTTCCTGACCTCCTAATCAGATATTAAAAATTTTTGAAGTTGCTTACAACTTAATCATATTTAATTTTATATCATTAATCTTAATTTTGAATCTTGATCAATTATTTATTTTAATCACATTTAGCAGGGGTCTGTCCATACCGAATTTACTACCGTTTAGCGTAGGGGTGCACAACCTTTTTGAGTGAAGGGCCACTTGCACAGCAGGGTGGCTAACGAAGGGTCGCACATGTATTTAGACATGTTAATGACAAATGTAATAATGTAAACATTAGCGTTCCATTTTTTTATCAATAAACTTAGTAATATCAATAACTTAGTGGTGTTCCATTATTAAAATTCATTCAAAAATAAAAAATTTTGATAAATTTTTTTTTTACAAAAAAAAAAACAAAAAAACCAATTTTTATCATATTAACAATAGATTTATCAAAATAAATAAACATTGAAGAAAAGAAATACTTTTTTTTATCATATCATGCAATATGAAAACTCTTTTTAGAATTAAATTCTAATAAATTAACAAAAACTGCAATGCCCACAGAATGAAAGTAGGAAAAAGTTTAGTCGTAATTAAGTAATATAAATTAATTCAAATTAAATATTTTAATTGAAGAAAATTTATAGGTTTTAAACAAAACTGTGATAGTTCAAAATAAAATTCAATGCTTATTTTGTAATGTACTTTATTATTTTATTTTATTAATTATTAGATTTTTTATAACGTAAACATTTTCCTTTTTTTATCGAAAAAGATCACTTAAGCAACAAAAAATTGAAATCTAAACTACAGACAGTGAGCAGTTTAAAAATTCATGTTTTCCGCCATTTTATGAATTTTTCCAGTTGCAATAACATTGCATTTAAATTAGGGAGGGATGTAACGAGTATTTGGCCCTTCTGCGAAAAATTCAGTTGGTTGAATGATCAGTCGAATATTTGGCAGAATATTTTTTAGAAATGTATTTTTCTAAGTTTCTTTGAATTTTTATAGATATAACTTTTTTTTTTTAAATTATAATCAGACAAGTCAATTTTGTCATTTTTTCGATACTTTGAGAATTGAGAAGGATCCATTTTTTGCAGTTTTTATTATAACCCAGCATTTTAACAGAACGTCTCATACTATTAATTTATTATCACTCTTTCCCTGCACTGTAATATAAATAACCAGTAACATAGAAAAGTATGATTTTCAGTATTAAAGTTTTGTTTCAGGAACTAAGAATAATTTGTTTCTTCTGTTTTTCTTTTTTTAGGCACTTTTATTATGACTCAGCATTTTTTTTAAAAATAAAGTTACAAATAAAATTTATTTTATAGCAATTTTTTTTCTTTTAAAATTATAGCTATGAGAAAAATTTAAATTGAGATTTTCGGCATAAGATTTTCACTTAAAAAATTAAGAACATTTTTTAAATCTTTTTATTTTCTTTAAATAAATAAGAAAAACTTTTTTTAGACGTTTTCATTAAAACGCAGTAGTTTTTAATAGCATTTCTGTTGACTTAATTCTTTTTTCTTGGCTTTTTCTGGTAATTGAAAAACTGAGATGTTCAGCTTTAAAAAAAAATTTCAAAAATTAAGATTGATTTTTATGTTCTCTGTTTCGCTTTTCGACATTTTCAAAAACGTTCTTGATTGGCCTTATTTTTTAGAATTATTTTATGAATACGTTTTTCCAGGAAATACTATTCTGAGCATTGAAATTTTAGTTTCAATGTTGCTATACTGCTAAAAGAATTTGCTATTTGGCCCCAAGTGTACGGCGTTCAATAGATTTTTTCTTCTTTTTTTGCCGAATATTTGGTTTTTGATCAAATCACAATTCATTACCACATTCGACCAAATCATATTCGTTGCGGAAATAAAAAGGAAAGAAAAATAACTAGGATTTACTATAAAACTGTACCATAATACCGTATCAAAAAGTGATTATTTAATTGCGTGATTAACAATCACGTGTCGTAATAACATCATAGTTAAATAACGGGATCGTCAAAATCACGAGGAAAAGTATAGAAATAATTAGGAAAATATATATTTATGCTGAACTCAGCACGAATAAAGCGCGTCAAATGCATGATTTAAAATTTGCATGTCGTAACAGAATAATTGGAATTTTTTATAATACGTGGGAACACATAGCAATAACTGCCGAGAAAAATTTTTGAAAAAAAAGAAAGAATTGCAAAAAAAAGATAAAAAAAATCACTTAGATTTAAGATGAAATCGTCACAAATAAAGTGCACAAAAAGTGATTATTTAAATTTGCGATCTGAAACTCGCGTCGTAATAAAAATTCGGAATTTTCAAGATCACGTAGAAAAGCGGAAATAACTGTTTTAAAAAAATCATTTATATTTGCGATAAATTCGGCTTCAAGAAAGCGCGTTAAACGTACATTTACTAAAGAATCTGTTAAAATTGATTGTGTCAAAACGTGATGACTTAAAAATGCGATTAAAAATTGCCATTTTTTAAAAAAAAAAAATTTATTGTGTTTAGAAGCTCTCGCGGGCCGCACTTCAGTAGTCGAAGGGCCGCATTTGGCCCGCGGGCCGCAGGTTGTGCACCCCTA
>NC_092215.1:19595199-19714323 GCF_043381705.1 Parasteatoda tepidariorum
AATTCCGTTGATCTTGCCTTGTTCCGGGTTTTAATATTTATGCTAGTGCCTTTTTTAACTATCGTTTCGGTTCGATAATTTTCAAGTGTTTTTATTTAGATTAATAAGTTTTCCTTTTATTTTATCGTTTCCCCCGTATAATTAGGTATGAAATATATTGCGTTATTTAACCATTGGTTTTGTTTATATTAGTTAATTTAGGAATTGTAATTATTTTTAAAAAATAAATACGAGAATTTTGTATTTTGTAAACTTGTTTTTCTTTTCTAAACTTGCAATTTTTTTAATTCTTTTAAATGTTATTTTTCTACCATTTTTTTTATTTTTAAAGTTAGGAGTACCTTTCTTTTTTTTCTCTTACTTTATGCATTACACTTTTTCTTTGTAATTCGCGTTCGGTAAAACATCGATTAACGACACTTTTTGGTCAATCCAGAAAACCGGGAAATTCAGACATCCGGGATAGCGATGGTCCCGAGCATCCCGGATAATTGGTTCTCTACTGTATATTGTACAGTTGTATAATGAGATGTTTTTTTTTTTAAGTTGGTTTATTATAATATTTATTCAACACAATACTACATGGTATTTTTCTGTTGAAACTATTTAGGCTAATATTTTTTATATGTAAGGATACTATTTTCAAGGAAAATAGTAGTGAAAACCCTATTCGGATAACTGACAGTTGCGGTTCCACCTTCAATGACAGCCAAAACTTGCTGTACTTTACTAAATTCATAGAGCCCTTCTTAGGACATCAGAAATGCAAATAGTGTTCACATTTGGGATCCCTGAGTTCTCGTCTTCAGATGCCTCCTCTACTTCAATTTAAATTTATAATTACATTACAGTAATTAATTGTGAAGCAACTGCTCCTCCATCTAATTTTACTTAAAATTTAAACAGTTAATATCCTATGCAAAATTTTAAATGAAAAAGATGTTCATTGTTAATCATAAAACTTATAAATATTTCCTGAAATGTTTATAATTGATTTTCTTTTTTTTCCAGAGCTGCCAGAGTATCACCTTGTGCAATGATTGTAGCAATGATTTATTTGGAAAGACTTCAACTGAAAAACTCTGAATATTTGGAAATAGTATCTCCTTCTGGACTTTTTGTTGTAACAATGGTATGCATTGAACAATAGTTATTTATTTTCAAATTGTTTTTGTTTTTTGTGCTTTAGTGAGAAAAATTATTCTTTTATAGTTGGTTGCATCTAAATTTTTGTTTGAAGATGAAGATGATGTAGTGACAAACCAAATGTGGGCTGATGCTCTTAATTTTGACGTTAAGGAACTAAATAATTTAGAGAGAGACTTTCTTGCCGCTATTGTAAGTTTTTTTTTTAGTTCAATTTAATAAACAATGATGACGTTTCACATTATGGAATCAGATTCTGTTCAATAATTTTTTGACTGTATTTTTTCTTGTGTCTAGAAATTTTGTTTATTGTTTTTTCTGGAAAAATAATTATGTTGTTCCCTGTCTTTTATGAATCGTAATACAGTACTTTATCTATCTATCAAAGTAATTAGTTTATTTCTTATAAGATTTTTGAAATCATTTCCTAGGAATAGTTTTTCTCTTTTACTTTCTAGTTTTTTAATTAATGATAAAAATTGTTATCTAGCCTTGATTTAGAGGTTGATTTAAAGAAATTTATTGAGAAACAAATACCAATGCTCTATATTTGCATCCTGTGATAAATGGAAATTGTTTTTATACTGGTAAATGGAAATTGTTTTTATACAATTGGTACGTTAATTTTTAATATTATTCAAGTTTTAGTTTTAATTTCTGAAAATAAACTCTAAAAAATAGTCAATTTAAAGCATTTTACATCTTAAATCAAGTTTGAAATTTTGTCAGACGTTTTGCGTTCTTCATATCAATTAATTTATTTTTAATATGTTAATTGACATAAATCAAGTAATTGCTTTCATTTTTTATAATCTCATTTTTAAAATTTATTACTTGTATGTTTTAAATTATAATTATTTGTGCAATATTTGCTAAATTTGAATACTTTTTTCCAGAATAAATCTATGAATAAAAATCTAGTGATAATAGTTTTATTTCTTTTATTTTTTCAATTGATTTTAAACCATTTCTGTAGGATTGGAAAGTGCTTGTTGATTCATCTGATTACTTCAACTATTTGTGCAAAATTGAAAAAATGTAAGTTTTTAATTGCATTTGATTTTTAAACTGATTATTATTACATATTTTTCTATTATTTCAGACATATTATTTGAATGAAAAGTTCTGGTTTGTTTTATTGTGTGCTAGAAAAGCCATTGAGAAAAAATTGTCCCTTTTTTTCAATTTTTATGAAATCTGGTATTTTGATAAATTTTCATTGTTGCTTTAACTATTATTACATAAGTGTAACATTAAAATCTTACTCTAAAAAGGAATTATTATAAAATGCACCAATATGTTTGTTTCAATCTTCAATGATGGTCCTAAGTGTGGATCTTTTACCTATGCATAAAACAATTTGCCAGAAAAATGATTGTACATGTCAGTCCAAATACTGCAACGACATTTTTGCTTGTGATTAGTTGGTTGAATCACATGTGGTGGACCAATCAGCAGTTTTAGTGCAGTTTTCCTGTGTAATAAAACTCACAAAAAGTTATAAGCAAGTTTTATTGATTGTAAATTGCAGCCATCAATCAATCATAACATTAGCGAGGTGAAGTTGTTTATTCTATGTTTTTATTAGTTTGTTGTAGTATATTTTAGTTGAAGTTTAATTTAAATGGCAAATTTTAGAAAAATAAAAAATTTTGCGGATATTATCAAACATGTTATTTTGACTTGTGGTGAGTGTGATCTTGACAATATATCACTTAGCAGACGAAATGATTGCTGGCGATTCGTGAACTGTCATCGTCATGTTGCTAAGTGTAAAATTCAAGAATTAAATCAGCATATATGATCATTCTTCATAAAATGGGAAGATTTAAGCATAATTAAAGCTGAAGCTTTATTTTCTAGCTTTTTGATCGAGAATAATTGCCCTATTGCGGCATCAGCCCATGCTGGAATGTTATTCCAAATTTTTTTTTCAGAAATACAGTGTAACGTCTCATATCCGGGCGTCCCTTTTCCTTAAGGATCGATTTCCCGGACACTTTTTAACAATCAAAATAAGCAAACATCTCTTCATCTTCCCCTTTCTTTAAAAAAAAAAAAAGTCTTTTGACACGTTTTCTCTTCTAGCTTGCACTGAACCCCTGATTTATGCATTGAACCCATAAATCACAAAGGGGAAGAGAAAATCTACCAAGACCATTGAGTGACCATTAGCGACGCTCCTACTCTGGAATGCAGGAAAAGAGGGAGATTTGTTTTCAAAAAACCGCAACTGCTTCCATTCCCCCCTATTTTCCTTTGCAGCTGGCTAGTAAAAGAGGCATTTCCTGGAACCTTTTTATTGAAAGAAAATGGTAAATGCAGCAAGCTTTAACGTGGAGGGGGAGTCAAAATGGAACATTTGAATAGGTCTAAAAGGATACACTTCTTTGAGAAACATTCATTCTTCCCCTGACCATGTAATATTTAGGAGGTGGGGGGGAAAAAAGGAGGTATCTTTCTTTAGCAGATTCTTTCAGTCATACAAGAAAAAATAAAGAGAACCCCATCAGCCTGCCCCGCCTTTATGCTTGATTGATAGCCAATGATTGGAGAGAAAGCAATAATTTGTCACTTCCCCGCCCTCAACTTGAATGATCTCCTCTCTACGCTTATTTTCTTTCACAAATATGGAGCAAATGAATTTTTCTCCTCCACCTACCCACCTTAATGAATGACAGGAATTTCCCTTTCTTGCTTGAATCATTCTAGTTAAAAATGGCGGATTATTATTTTCATAACTGTCAAATTTTTTTTCGTTTTCTATATTTTAAGCAATAATTTTTTTTTCTTCTAATATTTCATATTTGATTGATTGGATAATCTAATACTAGAGCATTATTCCCTTAAAAATAATGTTTATTTATTTTTGCTTCTTAGATTTAGATCATTTCATGCTTTGTTCCAGAATGAAGTGAATTTCCCCTTCCTGCTTGAATCGTTCTAGTTCAAAATGGCGGATTAATATTTTCATAACTGTCAAATTTTTTTCGTTTTCTATATTATTAGCAATAATATTTTTTTTCTAATACATATTTTATGTTTGATTGATTAGATATTTTAATACTAAAACATTATTCCCCTTAAAAATAATGTTTATTTATGTTTTGCTTCTTAGATTCAGATCGTTTATTAGATCATTTTAAGCTTTGTTTTCCTTGGGGGTCAATTATACGGAAAAATCTATTATACGGACTTTTGAAAGTCCCACCGATTCCGAATACGCGACTTTACACTGTAGCAGCAAGATATGGCTGTGTCAGAACTAAAACTAGTTCAATCATAAGATGTATCTCAAATTCTACTATTGAAATAATTTATCTGTTTTCGAAAACATCTTGATTCACACTCTCAACAGATGGCAGTAATTCAAGAGATAATAAGAAGATATTTCATGCCATAGTAACTTATTTACAACCTGTGGTGGAGAAAACTGTCACAATTGTGTTGTCTCTTGAGCAATGCTGCTTGTGAGAGAATTTTCAGTATAATTAAAAAAATCTAAATGAATTTAGGTGAAACTTAAGTTGTGATACTCTAGAATCTTTAATGATTCAAAAATATAAGTATTTTAACTATAATTCTACATGTTACAAGTAGCAATTTTCCGAAGAAGACTTAAGTTAGCTTAATTAAAGCTAAGAAATCGACTTATGCTTCGTTAAAATCTTGAACTTGCCTGTGTTAATTTTGACTTTTACTGAATATTCAGTACTAAACTTTAAAAAAAAAATGTAGGGAACCGATTATCCGGAACGATCGGGACCATCGCTATTCCGGATAACTGATTTTTCCGGTTTTCTGAATCGCTACAAAAAGCCGTTTTTTTTTTATTGTTAAACCCAACTAAAAAAAAGAAAAATATTTGGAAACAATCTTAAGAAGAAGAAAAAACGATTAAGTAATAAACTAATGATTCCAAAATGAAGGTAAGGTAAACATCTTTCAAAAAAGAAAGAAAAATCCTAAAATCTTATGAGGAAAAAAAACTTTTTTTAAAAAAAAATGGTGGAAAAATGTATTGAATTTCGTTCCGGTTTTTAGGTTTTCCAGTTTTCTGATTTCCGGATAACGGGTTCTGTACTGTATATATATATCTGTTTCATTGCCATTATGTTTATTATATGGGGGATTTTTTTAAAAAAAATTTAAAAAATATTATATATATTTTTGAAGAACTTAGTTTCAGCAATATTTTGTTTATTTTAGTTTTCATTTATTTTCAGTTCCGCAATTTATTTTTTCTAAAACTCAGTTTTTGTTTCAATTACATTATTTATTATTATATTTTATATAAAGATAAGAAATATTATAAGATTATTATATTCTATATAAGTTATAATATGCTTGTAATTTATCATGCCAGTGCCTACAAATTGTAATTTTTGTTTTGTTTTTTATTTTATTTATTTTTTTAACTCTTCAGAATTTTCTTTAAAACTCAGTTTTAAATCATTTTGTTTGCATTAATTTTTTCAAAGTCAAAAGATTTTCGTTTTTTTAAATTTTAAAAAAATAATGAAAATTGTGTGTGTTATTTATCTTACATACTGTCAGTTTGTAATTTTATAATTTCAATACATACAAAGATGTTAATTGGTGAAAAGCTGGTTGCTATTGCTATAAAACTTATGAAGAACTTATTTTTATTTCATAGTTTTCTTGTTATTCAGTTTTAGCATGTGTAATTAAACAAGCATATTGAATTTTTAAAGTGTTAGTTTTTTTTTCATTCTATTTATTATTTTAGCCATTTTAATTATTATTTCAAAAAGGTTTATATATTCAATTTTTAAAAATTTAAGCATTTGATTTTAAAACTATAAAAAGTTTTAAATACATCATATTGATTTATGTCGTTTATTTATTGATGCCATTCACGTTAATTGCTCCTAACAAGTCTTCCTGAAAGTTGGCATGTCTGCCCCTAAAAATTAGTTGCTTTTAAAAATTGTATACCGTATATTCCGGCGCATAACTTGCCCTGGCGTATAGCGCGCACCCATAATTTCTAATACTTTTTAAATTTTAAGATATACTCTTCATATAATGCGCATGAAAATTTGGATTGTACTTGTGCAATATCTTGTCTTTCAAGATCGTAAATAAAAAGTTTTTTTCCCTATCTTTTGAAAAAATAAAAACTGAATTTGACATGTATGTGAGGGTAGAGTTGAAAGAGTAATAATGTGATTCTGAGAAAAGATTGTTATATTCAGCAGTGCAGGTGTGTGCAAGAATGTTGTTCCCCACATTCCAGAAGTAAGTATCTGGAATGCTGTCTATAGTGTATGTCTCAAAAATCAGGTGACATACCACAAATCAGGCGACAAAACGTAATTCCTCTTCAACCAATCGCACCACTTGATGCCCTGCCTTTGAAGAGTAAACATTGTAAGCTTTAAGAATTCTGTGTAGTTTTTAGTTGTAGACATGGCTCCTATCAAACACAGCGCTGGATTTAAATGCAAAGTAATTCAATTTGCAAAAGAAAATGGAAATCGAACTGTGGCGAGACATTTTGGTATTGGGGAAAGCTCGGTGTGTGAATGGAAGAAAAATGAGGAGAAAATAATAGATATGCCTAAGGATAAGTGTGCATTGCGTACAGGACTAACAAAATGGCCGGTGTTAGAGGACAATGTAGAAAACTGGGTTTTGGAAAATCGGCGAAATAGCTTGATTGTAACAAGAAACTGTGTTCGCTTGTTTGCTCTAAAATGGGTAAATATTAATCCAGACGAGAGTGAAAATTTCAAGACTACTGTGAGTTGGTGTAACCAATTTATGGCTCGAAAAAATTTAGTTCTACGTGAAAAAACCAAAGTATCACAAAAACTACCAAAAGACTTGGATAGCAAATTGTTAAGTTTTCAAAAATATATTATAGAACTGCGGGAAAAAAAACTTTCGCAAATAGGAAATATGGATGACACCCCTGTTATGTTTGACATGATCGGTAATAAAGCAATTAATTTAAAGGGAGTAAAATCTGTCAATTTAACAACAACGGGACATGAGAAATCTCATTTCGCCGTAGCCCTTTCTTGCTTAGCGGATGGAACGAAACTAAAACCACTGGTTATTTTTAGAGAAAAACTTTTCCCAAATGTAGTTTTCCAAAAGGTATTTTTGTTCATGTCCACGAAAAAGGCTGGATAGACAAAAATGGTGTTAAATTATGAGTAAAAAATGACTGGCAAATTCGTCCTGGTTGCGTAAGAAAACCGTAAAGCCTTTTAGTGTGGGACATGTTTAGGTCCCACATTACAGATAATACAAAAAAAGTGTTGAAAGAATGTAACACCGATATGGCAGTTATTCCGGGCGGAATGACACCATTAGTTCAGCCATTGGACGTCTGCTTGAACAAACAATTTAAAGCCAATTTAAAAAAACAGTGTAACACTTGTATGTTGGAGGGCGAGAAAACTTTTACGAAAGGAGGACATGAAAATATTTACCCCGACCTGCCCCAATTGAGGGCATACGGGTAAATGTTTATTAAAAACCAAGTAAAAAAAACATTAAAGAACATAAAATGCATAAAATACATAAGATACAAAAGTCAAATGGCAACAACACGTAAACTTTGCGGGCGAACAATACTCTTGAACAAAATTAGTTATCTACAATTAGTCGGAATATTAAATGTTTAAGAAAACTTGACAAATATATCTGGCATGTATGCCATGAAAAGTCCAGGTCAACAGACCCTAAAATAAGGATTAAAAGCACAATTAAATTTAAAACACCAGCAATATTAGAAGCAAATTAAAATATAAATTGCCATTCCAAGTCAACAGACCCTTATATTGAGGCAATCAAATGGCATAAAATTTAAAAACTAATCATAGGGCAAATTGCCTATTAAGGAAACAATTAAACGAGTTACAAATAGTAAAATCATCAAAATAGTGTTAAAATAGTAAAAGTGGATTAAAATGGTGTGAATGACGAGGGCAGTTCAAATCCAACCTAAGAACACCATGAGATTTAAAAAAATTTTTAAAGTCATTAAAAGTCCAGTTTTAAGGATAGTCATCCCGGCTAAAAATCAAAATCGCCGAACCAGAGTCTCCAGCGATGAGGTAATTAAAGCGAAAAAATTAGAGTTGACTTAGGGGATATGGAAACGCTGACCCATACGGTAGTTGGACGGCCAGAGTTAGTAAAAATTTACAGTGGGTTTAATGTATCTTCCAAAGTTGTTTTGATAATGTCTTTGATGATTGATCTGCAGGTCAGGTTAGAGTAAATCTGGTGTTCTGTTTTGTTGTGAAAATTGTTGCCTCGTCGTGTTTGAAATTTCGGACATTGAAAAATTAGGTGATGGATGTCTTGTTGTGAGTTGCAATAAGTACATGTTGAAGATTTCCCGAAAAATCTTGCTTGGTGTGTGCCAAACACGCCGTGGCCGGTTAAGAACTGATTAATATAAAAGTTTGCCTTTATTCTTGTAGTTTTTGGATCCTTAAAAAATTTGTAAGTCTGCCGTCCTTTTGTACTGTTGGTCCAGTCCAATTTCCACTGAGCCATAATATGGTTATTGATTATAGATTTGATCTGAATGGGGGTCAGCCAGGTAGTATTTTCTATGGTGTCAAGTCTGATGGCTTCTTTGGCTAGTTGGTCCGCCTCCTCATTGCCGGCATGCCCCGCGTGTGCTTTAATCCAATTTAGTGAGATACTCTGTCTCCAAGCATGTTTTATGTCATGAACAATCGTATTTTTATGTGTGGGGTCAGCCAGTGCGTGCAATGAGGAGAGTGAATCTGTATAAATTGTAGTTTGTTCTTCCTGTTTTGCTGCATAATTTATTGCTTGTCTGATCGCCATCAGCTCGGCCTCAAAAACTGAGCAATAATCGGATGCTCTGGAGGAGGTCTTGGCAATAGTGATGCCATTACACTTTATGATAACTCCGAAACCTGTCCTGAAGTGTTGAGGTTTGACCTCCATCCTGGAGCCATCCGTATATATTTCCAAACCATTATTATCTGGAGAGTTATATCCCCAAGGCACAGCGAGTTGAGTGGCAGGGTGAACTGGGGCTTTTGTAGTAAGGTTCGTTTTTTCCAAGATGGAATCAATAACTGTCCTTTGAATGACGGGAAGAATGTCATCTATTTTCCAGCCCCATTTAATGCGTTTGTTGAAGATTGTCTCAATAACCTTCAAATGAATAGGTTTAATGCCCGCCAGTATCTGGATAGATTCAGTGCTTGCTGTGGAATAGCACTTTGTGATTGTGAGAAGCGGTATTCTTTGTATGGATGCAAGTTTCTGATTCATTTTATTAGTATTTCTATACCAGACACTGGCGGCGTAGAGTATTATCTTCTCGCTGGCCTGGAGATATATCTTTTTGAGAATATATGGGCTTAACCCCCAGGTGGCTCTAGCGACCCTTTTTGACATTTTATTGAAGTTCGTGATTTTATCTTTAACCTCGTTGAGATGAGGAATCCATGTCAGCCCTGGGTCCAGTAACACACCAAGATATTTCAAACTGTTGACAATCTTCAGGTTTGTGGAGCTCTGATCCATTTTGATGCGCAGAGTTCGGGAAGTTTTCTTATTGTTTTTATTAAAGACAATAATTTTTGTTTTGTCCTGGCTAAATGTTAACTTGTGTGTTCTGGCCCAGGCTGACATTGCTGTGAGAACGTGGGTCGCTAGTTGATCAAATCTATATAATATGTTGTGTCTTAGAAGAATGAAGACGTCATCGTCATTCAAAAAATGCAGCATTTCAAATAATCTGAACGGATCAGAAGATGACTGTTTATTTATGGATGAGGGTAACACAGATGATGAAGACAAAACAGATTGTGATGTGTGATGACGTGCCTGAAGAAATAACGGAAGACAAATATAATGAACTATTTATGTAATAACGAAAATCAATAAAGTATATAGGTAAGGGTATGTTATTTCTTTAAAATAAAAGTATTTTTCTATATTAAAATTTTTTTAATCTATAATTTTTCATATTTGGCGTATACCGCGCACCCATAAATTCCAATGTTATTTTTGGTATCGAAAGTGCGCGATATATGCCGGAATGTACGGTAAATACCCATTTTTTTTAAAAAAGCGATGTGAAGATATTATGATTTGAGAAAAAGGCAATTGGCAAAAATTCAACAAATTATTAAAACCAAATTCGATACAAGTTGTTTTCCATAGTTCAAAATCAGATGATCTTTTCCATAAATAAATGAAGGTCTTTTTCATATGTAGGCACCCAAGATTGTTTATAACTGTTCAGTAAGGGTAGCTTGAAACATGTACCACTGAAAGCTGAATAGTATGTAACTGCATTACTAAAAAAAAGTCCTTTAAAAGTAAAGAACACTGTAGTAAAGAAATAAGTTTTTTTTTAAATGTCACATTTTTTTGATAAAATATCTTGCTATTGATCATCAAAAGACATTTCTGAAAACAGAATAGTTCTAAAATCGAAAGAAACTCTAATTACAAATGTTTTTAAAAAAATTATTAGAACTTAGACATTTGTCTATATGACCTTATATATTTAAACTGCATATGCTTAGTGGTAGAGAACTTTTAGCTCTAATTTATTAAAATATAAATATATTAATCCTTGCTACCACTAGGAAAAAATCTTTTCTGATACTAAATGAATTCATAGTCGTTGAAGTTTAAAACATTTTAAGTTTTTCACAAATTACAAATTCAACATGAATTAAAATAAATTAACACTTTAAATGATACTCTAAATGCAAAAATTCAAATGCTGGGAAAGGGGGGGGGGAAAGAAATTTTCCAAGATAATAATCAGATTTCAAATTCTATCCATTTAATAATTACTGCATTTATTACTATTCCATCAATGGTTTAGCAAAATATGAAGGCATTCAAAACAAAATAATTAAAACTTTTAATTATGACTATTCAAACACCTGTTTCATATCAGTGGCAATGTAAGTTACTACTCACAATTTTTTCTTTCCACTATAATTCAGGAGAAAATGTCCCGCAGTGGACTGATCGTTAAGACACGGTTCCCAGCAGATCACCGGAATCAAGCATCACTGGCTGCGGTCAGTGTGCGGGTGGGTGACCCACTTGGATCAGTCTGCGTAGGGACCGAGGGTGTGCGGTATTGGTCCTCGTTAAACTGTGCTACCATAAAGTGCTCGACTTCGCGTGCAGGTCGTTGGGCTACCGAAGCGGGGGTGCCATCCCCTGTGCAGAGGATCAAAATTGTGATGGCATGTCTTCGGATCATCCGCAGGGATGTTTTCCAGACCGTCGCCAATAGCCCATTGTGCAGCTCTAGTGCGACGTAAATGAACTACAACAGGAGAAAGCAAAATTTTTTTGAATGCTAAGTTTAATTAATTTATCTGTGAGGCTAAAATGAAGAGGTGAAAATTATCTCCTGTGTTAGTAGCCTATTATTAGCTGAATATTGTTGTTTTTTCTTAATTAATTTGAAAAAGTTTTTTTTTTCACTCTTCCTCTTTCTGTTGACGATAGTAACTGAATTATTAGTTTTTTCAATTTTTCAAAAGAAGAAAAATTAGTCCGATTTCTGTTTTCTCTTTGTTTCCATTATTATTGCACTGCTACGAGAAAAATTTTATTTTAAAGAATCTCTGAAGGTAACTTTTGTTTCATAAATTGCTCTTTTTTACATAACAAGAGCTGCACTATATTCACAGATTTAAAAAATAAATATATTGAAACTCAAAACTTGAATTGGCTATTTTAATTTTAAAGAAAAAGCCTCTAGCTTTTCTATTTTGGGCTCTAGTCCACCTTTCTTCTCTGCATAAACAAAATCTATGAAATGTATTTATTTCAATAATAATATGTCAATGTGGTATATATCTTCTTTAAAATTTGGCAGTTGCAATGCATCAAGACCACTTTGTAAATGTGCATCTCTTTTTTGGTGGCATGCTAAAAAACTTTAAAGACAATGACTTAAATCAACTTCACATTTGTTCTTCCTTGTTACTTGTCATGCCATTAGAAGCAAAGATGATCGAAATATTAAAAACACTGGTGACTCATTTTTGTAATGTTATCATACTATTTCATGCATGGGAAAATGATAAATTATTCAACGTTTTCTTTAGACTTTTTGATTAAAATTGTATTGTATATGTACCTTTTAATTAAGCCCCTCTGCTTTAAATGATTTAAATTTCATTTATGATTTTATTTAATTCGGAATACTATAATTTTTGCTTGAAATTTATTTGGACTTCAAATCTAACGTGTATTGATAATAATTTTCTTTTTTGCAGAATTGCAACAAGGCAGTCTTCTTTGAGAAATTGGCTATCGTATAGTGATATCTGTAGTATGCTTCATGATAAGGCTTTTGAAACTTTTTGGGCACCTTGTTTTAAAAGGATTATGAAGGTATTTAATTTGTATCTAAATCTTGATATTTGATATTTCCTGAATTTTGACTAATCAGGAAGAAGAAAAAAATTCTGCAAAATCTGATAACATATTTTAAATAATCATTTTTGGTAATTTTCATTTTCATTTTATAGGAAACAAAGTTCTCTTATTTAATAACATAAAAGCAAATTTTGAACTTTTTATTTAAAATAATATAACACTTTTATAACATCAAATTTTCTTTTAGGCTATGGTTTTATGGACTGTTGGATATGTTGCTACAGCTCTGACTCTACATAATGCAAGCTTTGCTATTCATAAATTGCTTGAAGGAAAACACGAGCTGAAAAATCTCTCTGAAATAAATTCGACTTCCGAACTTCAGAATCATGTTCAAAGTATTGACAAACCCTTTAATAATAATCTCATTGAAGGTAGTAACACGGAATTCTTAAAGCTTCCACTATCATTTGAAACTCTTACTGAACAAGAATCAGAAAATATGGAAATGGTACAAGGCTATGGAAATGGAATTTACACCTATGAAATAAATCACAATATGTGTGATAAGTCAAATCCTGAGAGAATATCTTTTAAGTCTAATAAGTCAAGGTTACAAATACTGGAAAATTTAAAAACGACCTTGACCTCTCATGCCTTGACTCGTGAGCTAATACTCGTAAATGACTCCTATGGTAATTGTGGTACTCGCTGTAGACAAAACACTAATTGTTTTTCTCTTCTTATGTGATATTTTGAAAGCTAACAACATAAATGTTACTTTTTAATATTAGTTCTGATTGTTAAATTTGATAACATATATATTTTTCTGTGGAATTTTATAACATTTTTAATGCAATAACATTAGTTTCTTATGGATTGTTATCTTACTATTATTGAAGTAAGGAAGAAAAAAGTAATAAGTTGACAACTTCCTTTTAGATCAATTAGAGATTTTATTCCTTATTATAAACTAGCTAATTATTATATAAAAAATTTTTAATACATTTAATAGTTGTGATATAAAATCAATAAAAGTTATAAAAATCTTCCATGACAGCTTGTGTATTTTCTACTAATCACTTCAATCTCAAGCTGTTTATTTTAAATATATAAATTTAAAAATCTTTTCTTTTTTATTTAGAAATTCTATTGTTGCATTGTGTAATGTTGGATTTTTGTCTTGCAATATAATATTTTTTACCTTTTCATAAAATTGTAAAAATGGTATATTAGTGTTAAAATGCAGTGTATGATTTACCTATGAGTCATTTTCAAAAAAAAAAAACTACCTATCCACAAAAAGCATAAAAATTTTAAACTTATCAGAAGTTAAAATTTACAAGATGCATGTTTCAAAGTTGTTCTTTCAAGGTACAAGTTATAACTTTAAAGTTTTATTTGCGATTTACTATTTTGTAAGATTTAACATTTTTACAATACAATTAATGTGTTTTGTCTTTATGCAGCTATCTCTCTGAAACTTCTTTGCTTTTTTTTTCTATTTTCTCAAGCAATCAATATTTTCCTTCCATTTTTTTAATGCTTTAAAGAAATTTATTGAATATTATAAATAATATATCAGCAATTTCATTCTAAAAAATTAGATAAGCAAATAAATAGAAACTAATACATGAAAAGCAAATAAATACAATTTCAGCATGAGTATTTTACACAATCAGACAAAACTGTAATTTACTTGATGTTTTTACTTAGGTAATGGTCACTATAAACAGGGTTCATTTTTTACTTTAAAAATGATTGGGCATTGGAGACTGAAAAAGACTATATACTCAAAGAAAGGGCACCTTTCTGCAAACAAGGATTATATTTCACAAAAAGAAAGAATGGTTCATAATATTCAAAGCTCTAAATTTTTTCATTTAAAAATTCGTAATTTTTAAACTTAAATAATTGAAACTGAAACAAGACTTATTATTTGATGGAAATATACTGATTTCTAATAAAATTTTCACACACTATAAATTGGTTTTGAAGTAATCAAGATTTTAATAACCACATGGAAAAACATAGCAATATTAATTGAAAAAGCAAGTGAAACACCTCTTGACTTTACCTGAAATTGATCATGTTCGAAATTTGTTATGTGCAATTTTAAATTCAGTAGTTGTAATAATATTGTATTTAAAATATGGGGTATTTAAAAACAATGTTGATATGGATGTAAAATCAATAAAGATTGTTGAAAAAGGATTGGAGAAGGAATCTGAAAGTGGTTGCTCAAATTTGGAAAAACCATGCGAAAATATCCAAAAGATTAAATTCAAATATGAAATTTGCCTGTTATAGTAACAACGTAATAAAAATATCAGAATTTGAAAAACCGCATGGTAATGCTCAAAATACAGTAAGTAGTTGCCAAAATCAAATTATTAAAAAAAAAACACTTAGATTCTGGAGGGAATCAACAGAAATTAAACTTTTTTTTAATATGTATAAACTTTTTTTAAATATCGTAAAAACGTAGGATCAAAGAGCATCATGCGAGCAGAAGTTTTTGTGCAATGCAAGTGCTCTGTGCAAATACCATCAAGAATAAATCCTACTGCGAATATGATCTTCTAGAATTAATAATTATATATAGAAAGTAAAGTAATATTCATGAAGACAATGAAGATTTTTTACAACTTTCTTACCGATTCATTTGTCAAAAGAAAGATAACTTGTTTTTCTTTCAAAATCTAGATAACTTCCTTAAATTACTTACTCACTCGCAATAAAGTTCTTGTTGAATCATAACCTCACTAATAATTCTCTTTTGAAGATCTGTAAAATATCCAATCTCTGAATTAAATGGTTGCAGTAAAAGGCAAATAAGATTATTTGAAAATTTCCACCCCTAATACAATGTGTTTCAGCAGGAAAGAATAAGGCTTGCTTCTTTAGCAAATAATATAAGTTAAAAGAAAATGAAGAACTGATAAATATGTGTGATTTTAGTAACAGAATAATCTGCATTGGTATTTGAATGTATTAAATTAGTAAAAAGAAAATTTGCAATAATTGTTTAATACTAACACATTTTTTTTTTAACTTTCTACCTCAATTTGTCTTAAATTGGTTGATGTAACAATTTTTGCTGATATACAATACTATTTTACTGTCTAATAACAATTGTTAAAATTGAGCTTAGCCTGCAATATGATAACTGTACAGGACTGCCATTTGGGAACTTTTTTTCTAATGATAGCTAAATTTATATTTTAATGTATGATTTGTTGTTTTGTAAATTTGATTTAAATTTATTTTCTCTCCACTACATTAAATGATTCAGAATTTTATAAGAAACGTCACTTTGTTCTAGCTCACTCATTGCGAGGCTTTAAAAATGCTGGCAAAATTACCAAAAATTCTGGAAGCTGTAGTTTTTAATTGGCTGTTGCTCAATGAAATATTTTTCATAAAACATATTAGTTGGCAACCCTGACTATCAGTTGTGTGACTAGTTTTATTAAACAGTTGTAATAAGTTTTTAACCTGAAAAAGTTACATTTTTTAGCTCTTGTGCAGAATATAAATTTTTACATACCCTTTTATTCCTTCTTTAAGTCTTAGAAATATTTGCATTTTTCAAGCATGTGAAATAGCATGTTTTCCATAGTATCAAGCATGTTTTTTTTTTATTGTTATTAAAATAAATTAGATCTGAAATACCACTGGCAGTGAGCTGGGGTTTTCTGTGGAAATGACTCATCAGGGTTTTGTACTAACATACCAAAATAAATTGTATGAATCAGCAATATCACTCTGAAAAACAAGTTTCCAGTTTTTCTTCTTACATAACTTCTGTGTTATTTTTAATTTCTTGTTTTTAATTTTCTAAAAAATAATGCATCAGTTTGAAAAATTATTTTTTATAATTTTCTTTTATTAACAATGAAAAAGAACAGTACTAAAAAAATAACAAATAATCAAAAAAAAAGTTTTAGTGCAGACTTGAGTTAAGTAAAGTCATTTTTTTAACTTTATTTCTCATTTTGTTAAATTAGAAATTTATCTAAGGACAACAAATAATTTACTTTTCTCAAAAAAAAATTTGGAGGAAAACTAGACTTATCAAAATCAGTATGTTTTTTATTAAAAAAGGAAATCCATAAAAGTAAAACCTTTCTTCCAAATTTCATGATTTTTAAATAAAAAAATCTAACTATGCACTTGTTGAACTCTAAAATATGCCTCTCATAAAAGTTAAATATTACTTGAGTAGATCTTGTTGTGATTATATTCTACAAAATATTATTATAGTTTTTTAAAGAAGTAAAAATGAAAAAGCATAAATTGAATTTAAAAAAATATGTTGCATTATAGCAAAAATCACACATAGTAATCAGGATTGCAATAGACATTGGATCAGGATAATCACACATAGTTATCAGGATTGCAGGCCGTGATGATCTCGAAAATCATCACGGCCAGCGAAAAAAATGGGCAAGGCACCAGGTAGGATAGACAACTGAGCGAGACCCAGATTTAATCTTCTGTATTTTTTTATTTCCTCCTTTTTTAAAGTATCCGTTTTAAAAAATATATTTATAGGTTATTTTTTATTAATTACAAATTCTTAGATTAACTTTTATTATGGTTAAAATTCTCTATGTAAAAGTTTTACTAAAGATAGAAAAAGAGTTAACGGCTAAAAAACCACTTGTTTGACATTGAATAGAATGAGTTACAGGGAAGATCTTTTCTATAGAGATTTATGGTTCAGGAAACCTTGTGGTGTAACTACCATTAAATTAAATCCCTTCAACCTTCCAACAAACTAGCTAATATCCAAAAGTTATTTGTTTGGAACAATAATTTAATATTACTCTCTGTTCTTTTAATAATATGTTTTATTTCAAGTAATTTTTAATTTATTTTAAACAGTTATTTTTAAGATAGTATATTTCATTAATAATTTATTAACAGTACGCTTGTCACTTCGTCATGAAAACTGTTATCATGGACAATTTTAGATACAACTAGGTAATAAAGTAAGAATGAAAGGTTACCAGTCAATGGATCAGTGAATAGGTAAATCAATACGGGTAAACAGGATTAATAAGCAGTGAATTAGTTTATGGACGAATGATTGAAGGACATTTTAGTGAATAGTCAGATGAATGAGTTTATAAAATATTTATAAACCTATTAATTGCTTAGTGACAGTTGACGAGAAAAAAAAATTTATTTCGAAAATAATTTTTAACAAAATAATGACACACTGAATACAAATTAATTGAATCTTAGTGTGGAAAATTAGTTCTTTATATTTTATTATTAAATTTTTGAAATAATTAAAAGTAAAAATTTTAATTATTTATAATATATTCAATTTTTTCTTAAATTTGAACAATTCATTAAATAGTTATCATTAAACAATTATATTTGTTCATTTTTGTTTCTTCCCTTTTGTATAGTTTCTTCATTTCTTGTCTTGAAAAAAATAGGTTTTTACCAGACAAAATGCCAATCGTTATTTATTGTATTGTAATTTTATTGTTTGTGTTCTATTATTTTGTACCTTAAATGAACTGTGGCTGTTGAAAGCTTTCAAGAGACTCAACATTGTGTGTTATTTTGGTTTCCTTATTCAGCTTGTTATTTTATTTTTTGTAGCAGAGAATCTAAGAAAAGTTAGAAGTCATGACTCCTTTTAATTACCATTTCAGTCTTTTTAAGTTGAGATCATTTTCAGTTCCTATTCCACATTATTTACAATGTGGTGTTTGCATATATCTTTTTTTTTTCTAATTTGGTTTATGCCCATTTTCCTGTTTTCATAGATTCGCTTCCTTTTTTACTTATTATATTAATTAATTTCAGTACATTTATTTTATATGTATAACGTACCCAGACAAGATTCTTCAAGTTTGAATTAAAATCTTAAATTGTATACAACTCGTATCTCACACCCATATTATTTATTCCATGGAGAAATGGTCCAATGGGGAAAAAATGGCCTGCAATTTTTCAAATGTTTACTGTGAGCTGGATTAAATTTAGCTCATTTGTGAAGTTTGTCACATTCTTAAACTTGTATTATGTCTACAGTTAAAAAGACTATGTAATCTCAAAATTTTACTGTTTGCATGGATTTTCCATTTTCTGTTGTTATAAATTAATCCGAATATTTTTCTCTTATTCTAAAATTCTTCAATCTGCTTACTATATTTTATATGTTTCAATAGTATATAAAAATAACTGTCACAATTCTATAACAACCTTTTCCAAAAAATGTTACACAGAACAAATTGGTCAATTTTAGGGTTGCATGCGTTCCAGGAGTAAGGACTTGTTTTCGAGTGGATCTATTATATTTCAGACCATAATCAAGATGTATATTAATTAGTACAATGAAAGGTAGTGTTGCATTTGCAATACAACTTAATGCAATATTTTTGCAATACAACTTAAAATAATACTTTTGCAATACAACTTAATGTAATACTCTTGCAATACAACTTAATGTAATATTTTTGCAATACAACTTGTAAAGACAGATATCGCTAGAATGCCGATTCAGTTTGTTTTCAGGGCAGAATCAAAATAGACTACTGTGGTGGTAGCCTAAACTCTCAAATTTTTAGGGCTTCACAAAGGGTTTCTGAAAATTATCAAAGTAAAATTGATTTTTGTAATTTTTTAGACATTTTCAATGCGTAATGTTTTACTATCTTTTTTTTAATGTATTAAAATGTATTTCGAGTATAAATTTCAGAAAACGAAATAATGTTTTGCCTTGTAATCTTATAAAAACTAAAGATTTAAAGAAGGAAGATCTGTTGGTGAAAAACTTCACCCCTGCACTCTTACCCAACTTCCTAATTTGATCGATTATCTTTCGTGCAAGGGCTTGATTTTTCCAACTATCTAATTTTATGTTCTGTTAAACAATTAAAATTTATTGGGGTGCTTTGTTGGCAAAATATAAAAAATTTAGTAAAAAGGTAAATTTTAATTTTTTTTTTCGATTGTAAATATAGAAGTCTAACAGTATTTTACTTTTTTTTGCATTACTATTTTTGTAAAAAAAAATAAAAATTTCAAAAAACTTTATCTTTTTGAATCTCGGTAAAATCACGCTATCTTGAAATTGAATTTCATAAAAGTTTTCAATATTACAAATGTATGGACCCAAGTAACGCATCTGCCTCCAGGTCCCATCCTACCTTAATCCAACTCTGCTAGTTTTTGAGAAAAGCCTGTAGGGAAAGAAAAAGAAAAAAAAAATTTTTTTTTTTTTGCTGCACGCTTTTGAACACAATCTCAACTCGGGAAGAAATGTTTGAAACTTGTTGATACTTACATGACTGAACATGTTGATTGGGGAAAAAAATTTATTACATATGCAGCTATATTAGCGGCAGCTATGAATAAAAAATCTTGACCCCAGAGTGCAACCCAAATCTTTGGGTTTTACTTAGCCATGCCCTTGTTTACATAGAACTTAATTGAAGATTATTATTCATAAAGCATGTAGTCTCATTCCCTACAATAAATATTTTCAAAATAATTAATATTTTCTCTTTGGTTTATGTGTTCAAAATTTTTTATGTAACAATTGCTTTGGTTTATGTGGCTCTTTATGCAATAAGTGCTTTATATTTTTACAGTACTTTATGAAATTATTTAATAAATCAATGTTCCACGAAATAAGGATCAATCATTTAGACTTTCATAGCGAAAAGAAATTGGGAATTTCTGGTCTATAACACTTACAACGAATATCATATAACTGCAGTTAACTTGTATTATTACATAAGATAAATTCTGAATTTTGATGAAATTATGAGTTGTATGAAACTGCTGTATTTATCTTTAAATGTTTGTTTTGAAATTATGAAAATATCATTAAAATAATTAGTTCTGCTAATATTTTATGTTGTGATTTTATTTAATTTTTAATAAACACTTAGTTTAGAATAAACACTGCTGGCATAAATTTATTAAATGGCCCCTTAGTACCTATTATTAGCTATCTACTTCAATATGTTTTTTTATTTGCTTAATGATAATCTAAAGGTTAACTGTTAATGAAAAAGTAACTTAATGAATTTATAAAAAAATATTTGTATTTTAGTTACAATATTTGTATTTGTAAATAATTGCTGCATCAACAAACAGAAGTTTACTTCTCTAAAAACTGGCAATAATTTCAATAATAGTAAAAAGGTTAGCTTTTAATTTGAATTATGGTCACTTTAACTCATCTGATAACATACAGATATTGCAGAATAAAACAGTTTAACTTCAATATCATTTTGTATTTTAACTACTGAAGGTCACAAATTTAGAATCCACTGGCACACATTATTTTTTGTTTGTGACATGGATGTACCAGTGTAATTTCTGTGATACTCAGTGAACATGGAATTTTTTCAATGAATATAGGGGAGAGTTGGACAAAAACGGGATACCATTATTATTTTTATTTACTACGGAATATCTGTTAAGGAAAACCCTACATTATTTTTTTTTTGTAGAGACAGCATTTATTGAAGCACACAAAAAACATATTTTAAACTAATTTTAATGACTGTGAAATAGAAAAAAAAATTAATTTCCAAACTCTTACATATCCCGTTTTAGCATACCTGGGTTGGATAAAACGGGATAGGGTTTACAATGTTTAATTTTTTGCATAATACTAAGTGAAAAGCATAATTAACTGTCAGAGAAAAAATTTCTATAAATTATATTCATGGGATTTTACTGTTCAAACACTTTTATATAGATTGTTCTTTTATAAATAAGTACACAAAAAATATGATGCTACATTTGTTTTTAAAGACTGCGAGTTTTCAAACATGAAGGCTTATTTCCGCAATTTTCATTGTCGAGATGTGCTTTGTGCTCTTAAGAGAGGTTTCTTAGCAGCCTTTTCTTCAATTCTCTTGGTTCTTTTTTGTAGTTTAATAATCCTTTCCTTTTCCTCCATTTCTAATTTAATTTTATTTCTAATTCACTCCATTGATGTCGCAACATCCCCGAAAGACTCTTTAATAATCAAATATTTAAATTCTTCAGTAAACAAAGAGAAGAATTCTTTTTAGAATCGAATGTTGATTGAATTGAGTAATTCAGAAAATTACGAAGTTTATATATAAAAAATCTCAAGTCTTCATCAGAGAAATACATTACAATTAGTTCTAAAGAAAGATGTGAAATCCTAGAGTCGAAAATAAAATGCTTAATAACGAACGTTAATAAACAAATTTTGCAATACTATATAGAGACTAAATTCTGCAAAAATGTATATAGCTAATATAAATAAGCTGTTCAAAAAGTCTAGGCCTACATATGGCTATTTTAAAATGTAATAATCCAACAAATAAATAGGTGGATAAAACGGGACATAAAAAACTCTATCCCGTTTTATCCAACTCATAAGTGCCCCGTTTTGTCCGACTCCGACACTTTTTGAAACAAACATGGCTGCTGCCTAAATGTGAAAAGAAAATTAGATAGACTGCACATAAAAATATTGGTAAATAAATGGTTAATCAAATTTAATACTCACCGGAATTTTATTCCCATATATGTAGGCAGTACAATATAAAAAACAACGCACGTAAATGTAGAAAATGGAAAGAAAATAGAATAAAAAAGTTCTGAGACCTACAAATTTCTATCAAATAGTGATCTCGAGACGGGGTGCACCGAGAATGATATAATCACGGTCGAATAACACGTTTCTGTCGTTGTCCACTATATAGCTGCAATAGTCTGGTTCCTAGGCGTCGTATCCCGTTTTGTCCGACTATCCCGTTTTATCCAACTCTCCCCTATATATAATCAGTTTGAAGTAATGAAGACTTTTACTTAGAAGAGGTTTTGACAAAGTTGATCACAGCCTACAGTAGTAACATTGGGCAAGATGACATAGTCATTTTAGAAGGAAGCACTTTTTTAATTATTTAATATAATTAGAAAGTAGGAGTTATGAATATTTTCTAATATTATTTGGAGGAGAGATATATTTTTAATACCTTTTTTAGTGGAATACATTTCATTTAATTTTTAACTGTATATATACTATATCATAGTGAATAGAATTTCATTTTTATTTCCGTTGTTGAACAGACGACCCAATTTTGAGTTTATGTCTACAAATGTTCAACTCCATAGCTTTGAACCCAATCCAGAAGACAAGGGAACTCCTGGATCAAATATTGGGCGAAATTTGCCTTCGTTGAGGTTTTTTCTTTTTCTTTTGAGGTAACTAACACACATTTGCATTATGCGAAGAAAACCTCTCATGGTTATCCTGACGCCAAGGGAACTCTAACCCATTATTCGTTTAGCACTGAGGATGTTTTTACTTCAGCACTGTAGTCGGTGCGGAACTCCATTACCATCACTGGCATTTGAACCCGAGTCATATCATTAGAGATTTAATATACATTTGTTCCACCTGTGAAAGTCTCCTCTAAATAAGTGACACCCTCTATTTGGAAGGACAATACCGTTGGTCCTGATCCTTTTGAATATGAGCCTTTATTGAAAACACTGTTAACAGTTTTAAAAAATGTGAGAAGTAGTGAAATTATTCGACGAAAAATAAGCACTCAAAAAATATTTTTAAGCACTTCAAAAAAATATCATAATTAGGCAGGGTTGGAAAGTTTTTGACAACTCGGTTTTATTTTGTTTTAACCGTCCTGTTGAAAGAAAAAAAACTTTTGGCATTGTTTTTGACAATTGTCAAAAATCACGAAATTTTGAATCATGTAAAACGAATGGCGTTTTCTTACTCTACGGACTGACAATACGCCGAAAAAGATTGGGGTTGAATTAATTGTGAAAGCGTTAAATAGAACAATGTAAACTGTGTCTTTTTCCATAATTCGTGGCGAAAATAAACATGGTAAAGGAAAAATCTCATTGTGAAATAGGGAAAATCAAGCACTTCTTAAAAACATTCACTGAAAAAAGCACCTTTAAGGGTTTTTAAAAACCGAAAATAAGCACTTTTTAAAAACGCTACGCACCCTGAATAAAAAAAATTGAAATACTCTCTATTAACTTATAAATCCCTCTCTCTTTTGATGATTTCGGCTTTTAAGGGAGGATAAAAGAAGTAGTCAGATAATTGGATTATCCGTCACAATTATGAATTGCTAATTCTTAAGGGATAAAGGAGGGATTCCAATAGGATAAAGGAAAATTTCTATCATATTTAGTTCTTACAAAGGTTTTGTAGAGAAGTGTAGTGTTATACTAGTGTGCTATTTTTGTAGGTATCTATCACTGTTTTAAAGAGGAAAATTATAACATTAAAAGAAAAAATTGATAGAATAGTGGAAATTTAAAAGATTTTAGGCAGCAACAGTCAATGCATGATCCATGTTTTTTGAAGGTGCTTATTTTCGATTTTTAAAAGCCCTTAAAGGTGCTTTTTTCATGGCGTTTTTAAAAAGTGCTTAATTTTCCTTTTCGAGAATGAGGTTTTAATTTTTTATCATGTCGATTTTCACCATGTATTATACAAAAGCGTGCTTTTTACATTGTTCTATTCAACGTTTTTAAAATTCATTCAACCACAATCCATCTCGGCGTTCCATCGGTCCATAGCGTATGAAATCACCAATCATTTTGCATGTTTTACATTAATCATGATCATGTCAAGTCTTTGATAATTATTTTGCGTTCTTTAATGTATATAGTGCGTAAAAATATTTTTTGAGAGCTTAAAAGGTGCTTATCTTTTGTTTAAAGATATGGCTAGGCACATTGATGATCTTTTCATTTTGCGATGTAGTTAAGTTAGCTATTAACTGAGCATTTAGCCAAAATTTAAATATTTGCCTTATTTTTCTTTGAAATCTAAATAAACACTGATTTTGAAGCATTCTTGCTCCACACTACCTGTTTTGCTGGAGCATGTTTAATTGATACAGTAATGTTTCATTGATTTTGTTCTATAAGAACAAGAAAGATTCCTGTACCAGTAAGAGAAAAAAAGTTTCAGGTGATTTGGGATTAATAGTATTTTATTACAAGACTTAAAAGTATCAAGTGGTTTGTTAGACAAAGTTAAGCAAAGCCATCATTTCCTTTTTATGACTGATAATAATCGTTAAATATTAATTTTCAGAAGACTGGATAAAAAAATCTGAATGAAATCTGTGTACCCAAATTTCTAATTAAATAATCTTTTTTTTATATATAAAAAACATTATTGCACTTTTATTTTAATTAGAAATTAAGACAAAAGTAGTTAATTCATGTAGTTTTCTTTTATTCAAAACACAAAAAATTACTGAACTATACAAGAGAGGAAAACTAAGAACATAATATACAGAAAACATTTATAGCTTGGCAAAACTACCTTTTTAGGACGAAGACAAATACCCCTTTATATAGGGTGCAAAAGATTATGGCAAGTAATCATTTACAAATAATTTTATGAATGTAAAAAATGCTCAAGAAATAACAAATATCTTTATAAAAAACCTTTAACCTGCTCATCCTTGAAATGAACACAGATGAGCATATGGGGTGCATCTGCTGTAGGGACATTAGTTTTTTTATCTATATAAATCCCTTAAAATATTGCTAAATCCTAAATTGAAAAATTGCTTAATATATTGCCAAACATAATTGTCTACTCTTGTTCTGAAACAGACCTGCTTGATAACAATTATCCTAACATTTAAGACTGTGTTCAGAATTGAATAAAATATCACCATTGGCTATCAGCATATAGCCCATTTGATGCAATAGTTAGTAAATTATGATTTCTTCTTATTTTCAATAGATTCATCAATCGCGTTGTGCATCGAGGTAAGTAAAATATTGCATTTTCCTACATAGTTAGTATAATATTGCATACATAGTTAGCATTTTTTTAAGTTGCTATAAGCAAACTATATAAGTGACAATAAGTTAATTGCAAAATGAGCCACATATATAACCCTACATTTCTATTTTTAAACTTCGATTAGGATATTTTAATTCCTTATAGTAGTTTCTGGGAATAGAGATTGAAAAAGAGGAAACAGTAACTCAGTATGGAAAATTATTCACATCAGCTTAATGTATAAATTTTGTTAATAAAAAATTCTGTAAGCTTCAATGTACTGTAGATTGATTTCTAAGAAAGAAAATCTAATATTTTTTATTTTGATTTTTTAACACGTTTTCAGTTATTTTTGATTTTTTCTCAAGGATATTAAGGTTCTTCTTAAAAGTACCTTTTATTGATATTCTACAGAAGAAATGTAAACTTGGTTGTTGAATTAATCGATTTTTGGAAAAAAAAAAAGCAATTTTATTTACATTTGATTTTTTTTTAAAATTCTTATCGTTTTTTATTTTAATAATTTTTTTCTATAAAAAAATTTCATATTTTATAACATACTAGTTATTAATATGTTTTTTTTAAATAAATAAAATAAAGAATTATTGATATACTTTTACAATAAATCAGACAATTTGCTAATGGAAGGAGAGAAAAATTCATAGTATAATTTCATTTCCAACTATCATTTGCTTCATTAAAAACTTAAGTTTTAATAGCTAATCTACTCTTACTTTTTTTTAACGAATTATAAGAGTGTAATTTAATTTTGGAAAGAAGTTTGCATTACCTTCCGTTTAAATCATAAAAGGATAATAATAAAAAAAGTACCTATAATGTAGGTAAGAAAAAAAGACATTTTAAGGGAAGAAAATTATCTTCATGTGTTGTAGTAATATCTAAAAACATGTTTTGTCCATTAAATTTGAAGCTATATTTTTAAATATAATTAAAACTAAAACTTTCATTTTTCTGAATTTCTTTTATATACATATACACAGTTCTTTCAGAGTTTACTTTTTCATATGAAAGTGGTTGGTTTTTCCGTTTTAGCAATGAATATAAGAAAAAACACTGCTGCTGTTAAGGAATTAATCTGAGATATTTTTATATTTCTTAAAGATTAAGTTACTAATATAAATTTAGTGAAATAAATAGGTTCATTTCATTATAATATTAAAACATTTGTTTATCAGTATTACTTTATTCGCTTTATTACTTTTCCTAGATAGTTTTGTGACCAAGTAATTTAAATGGTTTGATTGCTTTAAGAAAATTTTTTTTTAAAAAATGAAGCAAATGAACAGTATCATATTCATATTTTCCCTGATATTGTAAGCACAAAAATACAATTATGGTTCTTTGCAACACCAAATAAATAAAAATAGACAGCTAAAACAATGAAATAAGCATGTACAAAAGGAAATTAAAATTTTTTGATCATGTTAAAGCATGCCTAAGTTGGTTGCCATAATTTTGTTGCACCCTGTAATATCTAATTTACATTTAAGATTCACATTTACGAAGATACATCACAAAGTGGCATTTTGCATTTTTTATAAGGAACTTTTATAATAAAACTCACATAAATTTCTTTCAACATGGGTGTACAAATCTGCTGTGAAGGAGTTACAGGACATAACTAATAATAAACCACAACAAATCATATAATTAAACCACCACTAAATTTTAGTTTTTATTATCTTTTAATTTGTCAAAGTGTAAACAATGTTATTAATATTTGATGTTTTCACCACTAAAACACAATTTATGGATATTGAAGGAAAAAAAGGCAACTCAAGGACATCATTTGCTAAGTGTATCTTTTGAGGACCCTGTTCCTATCAATTAAAATTATTTAGCACTGGTTAAGATGGCTTAAAATTAGTGATTTTTACAATGAAAATAATAAACATGAATAAATACTAGAAATGTTTAAAGATGCAGAATTGAATTAAAACTAATGTCATATGCATAAATAATTTTCAGATTATTTGAGATTGACTCAACAGGCAATTTCCTTAGCCCTAATGATCCAAAAGTTACAGAATTGGGTATCACAGAATTAAGCCATAAAACATGAAAATGAGTGTTTTCCAATGCTAGGGAAAATCTACTTAGAAACATTCAAATGGATCAAGTGATCCTTCCCTCTATGTAGGGCAAAAATAGAAAGTTGTTTTGTAGTAAGATTTTTAATAGTGGTCACTTTTTAAAAGATGCTGCCAAATTTTCAAAAATAAAAAAGTCTAATTTACTAAAAAATGCTGATGCTAATAATATTACACATTTCTCAACATATACAACATTTCAAGGTTCATTTCTAAAGTGAAAAATAAGGTAATTTTCGGAATTTTATAAAATATTCCAAATAATTCCATAATTAATTTTTAAAAAAAACTAATAAAGTAGAGTATTGGTTATATTATTCGCACTATAGTAAGTGGCAATTGTTCATTTTGCTTTATATCCCTCTACCACTTGTTAATAACCTCTGATATAATTGAGTAGTATATTCATTATTTTAGATAATTCTAAAAAGTAATAACTTCTTGGATATTTCTAAGAATCAGTCATTCTTTTAATACAATATTCATAAGCTGCCAGAAAGATAAGAAAACGTGGCTAGTTATGGTCGATACTTTGAGTAATCAATTAACCATTTTTGTACAATTAAACCCCATGTTTTCCAGAAAAATCCTTCACAACTTATTCATACACCTAATAACCTCCAAAACAAATAAATAAATCTTCATTCAGTCGCTTAGAATGAGTCACAAATTTAAATAAGAGAAATGAGACTTTTGTTTTCAAAGCCAGTTATTTTCAATTTTCAGAAATTTTGCAGGGTAATCCTTCACTACAGATATTTAAATGAAACATTTTATTTTTAAGGAACTTGTAGTACAGCATTTTTCATTAGACTAAGTTCAGTTTTATTGTTTGTGCAAAGACAACACGGGAAACTTTATTTAGAAAGAGTTTTTCATGTATTGCTTGATATATTGATGTTTTCATATGTTGTGGCAGCATATATAAGGAGCAGAATTTAGTCATCTTAGTTACTGATGGATGGAAATTTTTTATTTGACTTTGGATTGAGCTGATTTTGAATCAAGTAATGATTCCATTTTCTTTTAGTAGTTTTTGAAAGAAAAAAATTATTCTTTTTAAAGAAAAGTAAAAATAAAATAATTTTGGTTAAATGACTAAATCATAATTTTTATTTTTTAATAATTAATAAGATTAAAGAATAGACTTTCAAAAAAATTTTTTTAAGGATACTTAGAAAAAGTGGATTAAAATAGTGGTAGTGGTTTTGAAAACAAAAGCCTCAAATGTTCAATGATAAATAATCTAAAAATTATGTAAAATAGTGATGGGTAAAATTAGGCACTTAATAAACATCAGATATAAATAAATAAAATTGAATACATTCTAGGTATCACAAAAAAGTATCACAAATTCAATGCACGTGCTTTGTAGTCAATGCTCAACTTGTTAATAAATAATTTTGCTAAAAGTGCATAATAAATATATATGTGATTAAAAATGCATAATAAATAAACATTTTGCAAAAAAATGCACAAAATTAAATTTTTTCAAAATTTGCAGAATGGAAATTTGCTAAAATTGCAAAATAAACAGCTTGCAAGAAATATTTAATAAATAAAAAGATTTTGTAAATAATTCAAATAAATAAGTAAAAAATGCATAATAAAAAAAAATTTGATAAAGGGCATAATAAATAAATATTTGCTAAAAAGTTGTAAGAAATAAAAATTTCACTAAGAGTACAGAGTAAATAAAAAAAAGGTTTTGCCGAAATAATAAATATACTTAAATTTAAATCTCTTTTTTTGATTATTAACAGCTCTGTCTTTTTCCAAGTCTAGCTGAACATAGAAAGATAAATGAAGCATGAAAAAGTTCCTGCTTAGATTAATCTATAGAATACTTTTTCAGAACTAATACTTTACATTTAATTGAACTTAATTGTAACATGAAGGCCAAGTAGATATATTCTCTAAATTAAAGAAGTTAACAATCATTTCTTGTACAGAACTGCTAGCTGGAAGCAAAGTTGAAGTTACAGTCATCACATCGAATGAAATATCTAATTCAGCTTTCTTAACAGAAACTGAAAAAAAGTAAAAATATTTTGCTTATAAATATTATACTAAATACAGAGTAATATAGAAATAAACAAAACTTCAGCCACTAGTGAAATAAGAAAATAAAGTTTAAAAAATAAAAAAATTATATTCTAATGTTCTAGTTTTAATTTCAACAAACCAGTCAATAGAAATAAAAACAAGGCATAATCTATAATCTAAAGAATAAAATTAATTTAACTTACTAGTGGAATCTTTGATAAAAGCATCTGGGTAACATTCATCACCTAAAAAATGCGCAATTATTAGCTAAAACAAAAAGTTTTACCAATAATGAATGCTACTAACAACTATTTAGCATAGTAAATAAAAATAATTAGCTTAGTGCATTTGGTATTAACTCTTTTCTGCGAAATTCAAATTTCATTTCTTAATACACACATACATAAATTCATAGTCTAAAATTTACCTCATTAAAATTATAATATAATTTAATTTCATAAGCAATTATAATTTGATTTTATAAGATATTATTACCAACCAAAATCATTTCATATACATAATGTTTCAAAACCCTACTTTAAACTCAATGGAACAAAAGAAGTTTTCCATTTGAGACAAACATATTGAAAGACACTTCATACTTCAACATTTATAGATTTAAAATTAATAGGTCTGTCGCAAAATTTCTGTTAACTTTCATTCTATGCTGTAACAGGGTGAGCAGCTATATTTTTCAACAAAAAGTAAGCACTTTTTAAGAATTTTTGAAGCACTCAAAAAATATTTTTAATCACTTTCCAAAAAAAAATCATAATTAGGATATGTGCAATGATAAAAATTATTTTTTTTACATCGTTTAAAGATCTAAAATTATCGAACATCCAAGTGACACAAAATCGAAGTACTCCTGAATAAAAATTAGAAAAAATCTTGCAAAATAGTTCCGCAATATGTTACATCTAAGGTTATATGTTACATATCGTAATATGTTATATTTAAGGGATGATTTAAAATATTAATTTATGCATACTTGAACTAAAAATAGATTAAAAAACAGGCTATGAATAAAGTGTGAGAAAGCGTTTATTTTGGAATAATAAATTAAGAAAAAGATTTAGATAAGAAATAATCTAAAAAGATTAGTTAAAGCTTTCATGTATATATATATATAGATAGATAGATCCAGATTCTTTTTTTAAAGACAAGGCAAAAGTAAAAACTTGAGCAATGCTATTAACTATACTTCAATAAGCATTGTAATTATTACGGTGAATTTAATTTTATCTTTTACCAAGTTCAACTTGCCTCAGTTGGCTCCTTTAATACCAATTTCTGAATCTTAATATAGCAACAGGAATTAAATGAATATATTATCTTGTATAATTATGATATGGTGCATTCATAATTATTGGCACCATATAAATTTCCGTCATAAAAAATTTTATCGAATTACAAGGGTTGCACATAATTTTCTTCTCTCATTTCAGAAAATCATAAACCAAGGGTTAACTAAAAAAAATTTGAAAAACTTCAATTATTTCTTTACTTAATGCAAGGTTCATTTATATTTTATATGTAAAGGTTTCTTTTTATTATGGATGGATAACCCAATGTAAGCATTAACAAGAATCTTGAAACTGGAAAGTTTTGAACTTTTGGTATATCTCCCTGCTAATAATGTATATAAAAGCCATGCAATTAGCAGAGGGAAATGCTGAATACAATATTATCATTCATAGGGTAAAGGAACAAACAAAAATAGACATTTAAAGAAGAACTAAAAAGGTAAGAACATAGTTCAGAAACATTAAGAAATTTTTAAAACTCCTCATACAGTTAAAATAAAGCCAAAATTACTGTCTACTAGGCAAAATGAACAGTCATATATAATGGAAACAGAAATCTTTAGAAAATTCAATATTAACAAATCATAATTTTTTAAACAAATACATCAGAAATTTTTTTTTTAAAAATATTAGGACAAAAAAGATTTACAGATATTGCAAATAAAGCAAATATTATTTTAAAAAAACTATTATTTTAAAGCAAGGAATACTTGGCAAAGGCAAATAGAACAAAGAGTTTTAGATAAATGGAGCAATGAGATGCCAAGTCAAAGATAGGAATGTGTGGAAAGTTATTTCATGCTGGAAGTCCTGTAAACCAAGTACTGCAATGAAGCTAAAAAATTATTTTCATTAAATAATAAAAAAGAGTAACACAAAATGTGAAAAATCCACATCAGTTTGTCTCTTAGCCAATATGACTCTCACAATTGTTTAATAAGTACAAATTAGAATAATTGAATTAGCTTCATAATCAACTATTGTGAAACTTATTCAAATAACCTTAAATTTTATGTAGAGTTACAAAATAATAGTGCTTGAAATTCCATATTTTATAGTGATTATGTTTTCTTACCAATAGGTATATCTTCCGCATATGTTCAAGAAAACAGATATTACAAAACATCTAAAGAAGATACTTTTACAGAAAAATGATATTTGAATAGTACTTATTTGAATAGTAGAGAAATTTCCTTTTTGTTCATTTTAAGATACAGAGGCTAGGACTACAATGAGTATTTCGTTTTTCCAATCTTGTCTGATTTTCAATGTTTCTTGTGCGGCAGCAGAAATAAACTGGATGTGTTTTAGTTTTATAATAAGATTGAAATGACTTGCATGATCAGAAAAGTGAGACTCCAACTTTTAAATAAGTGGTATTGAACTACTATTCAAATAAGGCTTTCATATAAACAAGTTGAATTCCAGCATTTGGAGTTCTGGCAGTCTAGAAAATATACT
This sequence comes from Parasteatoda tepidariorum, assembly GCF_043381705.1. Classification (NCBI taxonomy): domain Eukaryota; kingdom Metazoa; phylum Arthropoda; class Arachnida; order Araneae; family Theridiidae; genus Parasteatoda; species Parasteatoda tepidariorum. The sequence goes on from NC_092215.1 coordinate 19,627,467, forward strand.
CAATGTATAAACTTTTATTTTGGTATTTCTTTAAAACCAAACTGCATGTTTTTTCAAGAATGAAACTTATAATATTTAAACCATTTGCAAAAGGCAATTTTTAATGAATAACGTAAAGCCATGTATAAAAATTCAGTTGATTAAAAATAAACAGAAATGCGTGAATAATAAACCTATACAGTAATTATAAAGATAGGTTATAAAATAATTACATTTTCATTTTAATATGCTTATTAAGGTATTCATATTTCCTATTGAGCATTTGTGCATAGTGTTAGTATGAATATGGATATATATGTAATATTTTAATTCATTTACATTCTGAGTGTTATATAATAAACAAGTCTAGCTCTTTAGTATTTTGCATCATAGAGTAACAAGAAAAACAAAGCAGTAGTTTAATTTTTGCAGTTAAATCAGAGGTGGACTTATGCTATTTTTAACACCAAAAATCTTAAGCAAACCACTCTAATTTAATTTGCTTCTCCTTAACACTTTATCGAAATTATGTATGACATATGCAATAAATTAATAAATTTTATGGATTAAAAGTTAAATAATAATATAAACAAAATAATATTTTTTTTAAAAAAAATACATTATAATGTTCATAGCATAGTTGAGTAATTGCAAAAAAAAAATTTTTGTAATAATTAAATTACAATGAAATGTTCATAAACAAAAGAAGATACATAGAATAAACTAGAAAGAACAAATGGTGAAGCAAAGTTTAATTTGAAACAAATTGATTGGAATTGGCTTCATGTGATACAAAAACAGTATTCATGTACCATTAGTAGTTTTTATTTCATATTAAATGTTTATTTTCCCATTCTCATATCAAATGTTGCAAAAAGATCACAGACTTTTATCATAATAAGTAAAACAGTGCTTTTATCATGTAAAAGGGTTTTTTTCTTCTTTTATTTAGAAATAAAATAACAGCATCCTTTTTGTTACATTATCTGATCTGGAAAATTTGTTCTAGCTGAAGGAGATGAAACTACTTTTAAATTTCTTTTCACGAAAAAACATTTTTATTATTAAGAACTCTCACCAAATTGAAATAAAAGTACATGATGAATTTTAGCCACTTTCTTAATAGTAAATATTAATCACTTTTCATTCTTTCTTTGTGTTTGTATTGCTAGAAAAATGGACTTAAATATGCTGTTTTAGATATAGGGCAAATTATATAATCAAGATCCAATTTCATCTACATCTTGATTAAAAGTGTAGATAATTTTTGACTGACAGCAAATAGATATCTATAATTGTTTAGCAATCTTGTTACAGTAGCTATCTGAAAGATAGCAAAGATGAATGAGCATAAAAAATGCACCAATCACATTATGGATCTTTAATTTGCAACCACTAAATTAACTATATACCATCTTTACAGAAGTTCCCCTATGTAACCACTTTATGTTTGAGGGGGACCACTTATGTAACCACTTTATGTTCGAGTTTAATTTGAATCTTCTAAAAAAACAAGTTTACTTAAAGAACTAACATTTTTTTAAACATTTATTAATTAATTTCACCAATAAATTAGCAAATATTGGTAAACCCTAAGCTATATATCAACATGAAAATTCATTTATTAGAATTAAAATGACTCAGTATTCATTTTTCTTTACACACTACACATTTAAAAGTAAATTTACAAACAAAAAAAAGACATTTTTTTATGTGAGAAAATGTCATAAGGCCGCAGGTCCTGGGTTCGATCCTCAGGCCGGGCAAGGTTGACTCAGCCTTTCATCACTTCAGTGGGTCGATAAATGAGTACCAAGCATGCTTGGGAACTAAACACTGAGGGTTCCGCGTTCGGCTGACCACCTGACAACTGTCAAGAAAACTGAAGGTCTGAAGGTCAAGAAAACTGAGATGGGCACAGTAGGCCTTGGCCCTCTATGGGCTGTTGTGCCACTGAGTTTAGTTTAGTTATTGTCATAAGGAATGAAGACTATAAAATTATCTCAAAATAAAACAACTTCTTTATACAATTCTTATGTAATTAATTAAAAAAGTATCATAAAAAATATTTACCTTTACAAGATACTAAAACTTTTTCGGAACGAATCTTTCTTAATTTAGGCAATTTTCCACTCTTTAATAAAACATAATTTTCTCTAAAAACTCTTGTGTCATTTGTGAGATTAGCCTTAGTGAAATCGTCATATTTGTAAGACTCGTTGGATGAACTCGCATCATAATCCTAAAATATAAGGAATAATAATATTTTGTACGGAGAAACCATCCCTATTCACAACATATTATAAATCATAATTACCATATATTAACATCTTTTCACACAATTTAAAAGTTTTTCCAAGAAGAACATTATTCATTAAATCCAGGATTTTTTAAAAAAAAATAATAAGTATAGTAACAGAATGGTGATTAAACAAAAAAATTTTTTTATTTAGTCTGATCTTAAATGTAAAACTAAAATCAAAGCAGAAAGGCTGTACAAATGTAATGAAACCAACCAATGGGGGGAGGGATAAATGTTTAGCTTATTTTAGTTTAAAAGAGAGAAGGAGGGGTATGAGCCACGTTTACATAAGACCTTGAGCCATGTTTTCACAATTTTCTTTAAAAGCATGATAAAAATTTAACAAAAAAATTTTATGTTGAGAAATTTCGAATGTGGAAAAGTTGAATTTGGCAACAAAAAAATTTTTTTCAAAAATTTTCAAAGATCAATCACTTTAAATAAAAATGGATAAAACAAAAGATTCTTAGGATTCTTCTACGCAAAATTTTATAAAATGAATTAAAATGTAGACTTTAACATAAAGTTACATCTTTTTACTTGAATTTAATCCTAAAACTAGATTACAACAGTAAAAGTCAAAGTTAAAGCAAAAACCAAGGGAGGCATCTTTCCTACGTAAGCATAGGAGGGGTTTGTGATTTGCTTATTTTTTCCGACAGAGGAGGAAAAGTCTAAAATTTCCAAAAATAAGCTTGTGTAATATTTGATCGGCCCTCATATCTTAAAATATTTCAATTGTTAATTTGTTGTAGTTGTAGTAAGCTCTAATATTAAAAAGATTAAAGTATCTTAATTTTACCAAGAAGCAGATCTTAGAGGAATAGCTAAAAAAATAGCAGTGTTAGAAATTATAAAAGACAGTTACTGGTCAAAATGACAAGTAAGTAATAATATCTACTGGTTCATTTTAATTATAGCTAAGTGAGTTTCGTATTAAATTAAACACTAAATTGGTTTTATATAAAAAAATAATTAAAAATCAAAATTAAACAAAATGAACTAAATAAAAAGTAAAACACGTTTGTTGATGGGGATTTATTAGACTTAATTTTTTTAAATTATAATTTTGCATACAGTGTAATGCATTTCTTTATTTTCAGTACCAAATTCTAGCCATTTGTAATTCTTCAGTCACTGATTCTAAAACGCATAAGTTCTTTTATTCTTCTCCTTTATTTTCTTTCCTCAATGTTTCATTCTTTTCCATTTCCATTGACACGAAACTCTGCTGTAGTTCTACGGTTGATAAACAGATGGCATATTTAGTGGTCCAACAGATCACTGCATATTTATTCATGGTGGGTTTCAGCGGTCTCAAACCAGGGGACCACCAATGTTTTTAAATGCTGCTTAGGGTTAATTCACCTCTTTTAAAAGCATGCAAGGCAACTATAGCTATCAAATAATTCCTAAAATAGGTAGCTATAAAACTCATTTGTGACCTTGTATAAGCTAACAATATGCAGAAAAATTAATAATGAAAGATTTTGAGAAGAAAAATTAGGAAAAGCAGAATTATTAAAAGCAGTTAAAAATTTACCTGAAATATGCCTTTTGCTTCATAAAAGTTTTTAGATGTTATTGTCTTCAAAATAACACCATCTGTAACCCCAAAATATTTTACCAATTTCACACCTCCCTTAACACTTCCAACAACTTGAGCAATAGTTGTCACCTTGCCATTGTTTAAGTCAATTCCCATTATCTAGAAAAAAGCAATAAAGATTGCATATTATATGAATACTTGATTACAAATTAATTAATTCATTTAAAATAAGCCTTACTGTTGAAGAGGAAGGATTCACAGTTGTTATCATTAGTTGATTGCCACCTTTTATAAATTGTCCATCAGTCAAAATTCTAATCAAAAGTACAAATAAATTTTAAAAAATATAGAAATGAATAAACTTAGGCACATAAATATTAACATTTCCACATTAATCACAATATGTCCTTAGAAATAATTAATAGCACATTCTAGCAGTATAAAATTGCAACTTACTTATATCACTTATATCAAACAAGTCTCATTATATATCACTTGTTATAATAATGAATGTCCTCTTTAAATTTTGAAAGCCCACCCTTAAACTTTCTTTAAAAACTTCTCACAAATGTGAAAGATAATATCAATTGTAGGTCAGGATGGAAGCTCGGCGGCTGAGTGGCATTGCTTCATACTCCTATGCCACAGGTCCAGGGTTATATCTCTTGTTGTTTAAGGTTGACTCAGCCTTTCATACCTTCAGTGGTTTGATAAAATGAGTACCAAGCATGCTTGGCTTGGGGACAAAACAGAGGGGATTCCGCGTTTCACTAACCATCCAACAGTAACATCTATTCCTGCACACCAGAGCTCAAGGTCAAGAAAACTGAGATGGGTTTAGTACACTAGCCATAAGCTGTAGAGTCACTGAGGTTAGTTTACTTCTTTAGTAAGTCTGGGTGCAAAAAGGTGGTTATTCTATTTTTTTCACTATTTCAAAGTCCTATTATTGTTTTAAAATACAATTTGTTACAAAGACGTTAAGTTTTTGCCAGTTTTTCCCCTTTATTTCCAAATAATTGAATTTGTTAGAGCCATAAAATAGTCCCCTTTTTACAGTTTCAAGAAGAAAGTTTCCAACAGCTTTTAAAACTGCAAAATTACGAGATCAGACTTGCCTCCTTTTTGCATCCAGGTCATCAATTGTAGAAATGTATTAACTTTGAACATTGCTTTTTGCAGCGTTACAACTGCAAGAAACAATGGTCTCATTTCAATTGTGAGAATATTGAGCCAAAAATTAAAAATCTTATTTCTTATTTAGGATGTCCATGAAATCTTCAATTAAAATAAAAATCCCTTCTTTTATTGTTTAAGTACAAATCTATCATACTTTAAAACTCACATTTAATTTAAATAAAAAATAAGAAAAATTTGGTTCAAAAGATGATGATATAATTCTAGGATAAACACATAATCTTTAGCCTAAACACATCAAATTTTTAAAGAACAACTGCAATGAAATCAATATCATGTAATTAATACGAAATTACTAATAGATTTATTTTCTTAAGAAATCAAAATCTTAGGAGCTTCACTGGAAAAGTTTCGTAAAAAATTAAAAGTTTTGCTCTTAAAAAAAATTTCTTAGGAAATCAAAATCTTTCACAGCTTACTTAAAAAAAATATTACATCAGTTGATCTTGGATCAAGCCAAAATGTATGTTTATGCAAATGCATGCTCAAAAATATTTCTGCTAAAAAAGTTTGAAAACACTATTAGATTTTTTAAGTAAAAAAAACATGTCCATATTCTCTATGAAATAAACAGAAAAGCTTAATCAAGTGAATTAGATTTTTTACTATACCGTGTATGTTGTTCTCCTTCAACATAAGTTTTCCATTTCAACTGAAATGTGTTGTGATGCTTTTCGAGTAGTAAAAATTTAATTCCATCTAAAACTATCACTAGCTGATTTTCTACAGTTGATAACTTGTAAAAATGAATATCTTGTGCAAATGGAGGTATCCTGAAAAACAATCTTTAGTCATTATTAAAATTAACAAAATATCTTTTAAAATTATATTTCACTAGTGCGATATCAATAAATTTAAATTAAAACTTATATTTGTTTTAAACTGTAACTAATAAGATAAAAAACCACTCTCACATCTTGAAAGAAAAATTTACATTAATAATTGTTATTATTAGGCATCATGAATTCAAATAAAAAAATACCTTACAATGCTAATATAAAGTTGAAGCATTTATTTTTATTAAAATTAGATATTTTTACAGGGTGCAGCAAAAAAAAAACTAGACAATAAATTTTTAATACAACTTTATTAAAAATAAATAACTTAACAAAATATAGCAAATAATAACAAGAGAAGACTTCACTAATAAATGAATTCGATTGGTTTCAACCCAGCACAGATCTCTCCCGGCACAGACTTGTGGCCCACTGCAAAAATTTCACTGAGCATTTGCGATTCTGAATCACTGCAAAAATCAGCCACTTCGAAACCAATTAGATTTATTTATTAATAAAAGCCCACTCTTATTATTATTTGTTACATTTTGTTAATTTTATTATATTAATAAAGCTATATTAAAATTTGTTTGTCCTGGTTTTTTTGCTGCATGCTATAATAAGTTTATTGTCTGACAATTTCAAATTTATTTATTAAAAATAAGGACACCATATAAAATAGCGCTTACTTCCCTCGCATTATTTTCCACAAATGTTAAGATTTTTGAAGTAAATTTTATAATACACATCTTGGTTATTATCACTCACCAATAATATAAGTCATAAAAATTTAACATCCTTGTACTAGTACTTCCAAAAAATTTTAATGCTCTTAAATGTGATTTTTGATGAATATGAACAATAAATGCCTTATCATGTCATTTTTAAATATTTTGATTGCAAAATAAATTAATGTTTTGTTGAAATCTAAAATTTTTTTGATTACAAATTTAAAAAAAAATTTATAAAAAATTAAAATTTATTAGCTTTTTCTGGAGATAATTGTTGTTAGTCCACTGATATCATATTAGTAGTAATAACAAGATGTAGAAAGTATATGTTTCTGTTAACTGTAGTAAGATATTAATAAAAATATTCTTTTGGAGGAATCCTCTATAAATTTACGCATTAGTTGATTATCAGCATGAGCAACAATAAGTGAGAAACCATTAATCATGATTAAAACCTTAATTTTTGATAATTTTAAAATTCTTATTAAAGTCACGCAATTAAGATTGTTAAAAGTACAATATTTATACCCAAAATTGTTTGTACAATCCTTCTAACCGTACAACTACACAAATATTAAAAAAAATCCTCTGTGGAGCATTATTTGAACATGACAAAATTGAGTAACATTATAAAAACCAGTTTGTTCAGCATTAAAGCAATTATATACTACATCAAGTCTAGTTTCAAGTAAATAATTGAAGTAAAAAGAAATAAACATAAAATCTTTTTATAATCATAAATATGATTGATATTTATGATTATCATAATAATTATTATCTCAATCATAAATATGATTAAGAATTGAGAACTCAATAGAAACCACCATTTCTTTTAAGTTGGCAGTGTGCTTACAAAATGACTTGGATATCTTTTTAATTTATATAATTCTTCAAACCCATGCCATTTAATGAGAGAATTAAGTATAAAAGAGAATTTTCAGTGACTTGCCCAGATAGTTAGCACTAATGTATTTAATGTGTAAGTTTCTTATTGGCTGTCTACTGATTAGATGCATTTCACTTAATATCAGCTGTTATTAAACCCTCTCTTTTTCTGTTAAACTAAGGAAATGAATATAACTGAATTTTTTTTAAAAATTTCAATAGTATTTTAACTATCTGCATTAACCCTTCTAATTCTAAGTCATAGGAAAGTAATACTTTACTTGAATAAAGTAAAACTTTACTTGAAACGAATATTGAAACACATACTTAAAAATATTCTTGAGAGTCAGCTTAGTAGACACTTTAAGGGCAGTATCACATGCTTCTCTAGTTGATATCATCCATAAATTACCTATTGGAATATTTGCCACTCAATTAGATATTTTAACTTTTTAATCAATAAACACATTGTACAATATAAAAACATACAATTGTTTTAAAAAATGGGAGAAAGAAATCATCCTTCTTAATTTTAGAATTTATTATAAAAAAGCAAATAATAGAAATTATGTTGCATAAAAAAATTAAATATAGGGCCAATGCATTGATTCTTTCATCATAATAACTAATTAGTCATAAAAATATGCAAAATGAGATAGGCATCATTTGCATTCTTATTTGAATAATTGCCAAGATCCAAGCATCAGCAGTACGGTTAATTTTGGGAGGGTTTTATCACTGAAACTATACAGGGTGTAAAAGAAGTTAGAAAATGGTTAAATAGTTCAAGAAATATACATGGGATTGAAAAAGTAATTACTAGACTGGATCTTACATCCCCGCCCCTCCTGGGGTGGGGTGGGACACCTTTGAAATCTTAAATAAGAATATCTATCTTTTATTGCAGATTTGGATTCTCCAGAAAAAATAACTTCATTTGACTTTTAGGTATATGTATTTTGTTTCACAGACAGTGCTGTAACAGAGAAAAATTAAATAGGGTACAAGCTGTTTAAAATTATGAGCTTTGTGACCCATCAGATTAAGAACATAAAAATAGACAGGTTTAAAATGTTTTTAATGATTTTTGGTAAAAAATTTTTAAAAAAGTATCAAAAAAATTTTTTTTCAATCAGATCAATTTCAAGATACTACCACCATTTCAAACAGTTTGTAGCCTATTTTAATTTCTTAGGTTACAGCACCCTGGGTAAAGCATAATGCATAAATTTACACTCCAAATCAGGTTACTTTTTTCTGGAGAATCCAAATTTGTAGTAAAGAATAAGGATTCTTATTAAATATTTCAAAGTGGCCTATTGCTCGCTCCCATTGCCTATTGCCAGTGGGAGGTAAAGATTGAGTTGGCATCATTGAATAGCTTTAAAAATATATATAATGTGATTATTTTCCTTTTTGATCTGATGTATATTTCTCAAGATATTTGACCATTTTCAAATTTTTTTACACACTGAATATCCCCTAGCATACCAAATTTGATTTTTTTCAACCAATCATCATTTTCTGAAAAAAGAAAAACTTATTACTTACACTTAAAAACTATTATTGCGATTTCATCTTTTCAGACTTGACACCTATTGTTAGACTAAATTAAGCTGAATTATATTAAGGTGCTTCTTGTCCATGTAAAGCACTTTTATCTTAAAATGGAAAAAAAAATTGAAGAAAAGGTTGGGGAAGACGAAAATTGGGAAGATGCTCAGTCTTAGGTAAGGTACTATTTTCCTCATTTATAAAGTAAGAAATGAAAAACTACAAAGAATTCATTGTTACAAAATGACATTAAATTTTAGTAAATATAACTACGAAATATATATAAATTAAATATATATAACTTATAATATTATATGTGTTAAAATAGTATCCCTTGATGAAAATTTTTAATTAAATATGTTTTAAAATATAACCATTTTCTACTAATTTAAATCATTTAATTTATTCATTTTTCTAATAATTTTTTTCATTTTATTCATTTAAGTTAGTTATTTCATTTAATTTAAATGTAAGAATCGTTTCAAATTCAATTAATTACATTACAAATGTATAAAAAGTTTAATTAAGTATAAAAATAATCTGAAGGAAATAAAAAAAATAAAACTGTAAAGTGCTTTTTTTTTACTCTAAAAGTAGGTAAATTGATGAAGGAAAAAAAAAAGAAATATGATAATGGCTAGTCCTGAAATAATAATCCTCTTTGTGCTTTTGCCCATTTATTTGTATATTGCACAAAATATGAGTCTTGCCTCAGTAAGCATTGGTAGCATATTTTCGTTTGGACTTAAGACATTAACTATTTTTTGGTTAAATATATGCAAAGAATGATGAAAATCACAATGTGATCCACGAATCCACATTGTTCAAGTAAACAAACAAGCCTGCATCAGTTTGTAACCGACTGAAAAAAAATAATGATCCATTTGTAACCAATCGTTGAAAAAACCCTGTAAAAACTTTTTTAAAACAGCAGGATACACTATCAATTTCACCTGTTGTGAGTCAGAGACTCCTGCATCTGAAACAATAGACATATCGATAGTTGAAGTTGATATCGTATTCTGCTCAGATGTCATTCGAAATCTCTTGTGACATAATCACAGGAAAGGAAAAGAAGAAGTTAAAAGATTCTGGTGACTCCTTTATGTTCAATGTGCTGGTCAAATAGGAGTGTGAAAATAGGAGGGCTAAGACTGAAGAGTGGTAAAAAAGCTCAGCCAGCTGGTATTTCGACAAGAGGGGACGAAATGTTACATGGGGAAATATAATTTGCATAGAAAAAAAAAACATTCTGCTTGCTTTTTGCAAACTCAAAAATCGGATATTTTTGAGTTTGATCGTCGTTTGGGGTAAAATATGGGAGATATTCGGATTGATTCCGAGAAGCGGGAGAAGAACACCAAATCTGGGAGCCTCCTGCAAAATGAGGGAGAATTGACATGCATGTAAAGAGCTTATTGAAAACGATTTAATTTTTATTAACACAAAATAATGATTACCATTTCCATTTTCAGAACAATATAAAACAATATGACTTTCATTCTGAGAATTCCATGTAAAGGTTTCAGTTACTGGACTTGTGCAATGAGGAAGATGTAAAAGATTTCCAATAATCTGTCCAGTAGCTCCAGAAACAAAAGCCAAGTGAGCTTTTTCATTTTCTCCTTCCATGTAGTAAGATAGTATAATATCTAATATTCCATCATCATCACAATCAGGAACAATGGCAGGACCATAAATAGAATGAGGACTCAATATATCACTATGATTATGAAGATACCAGAGAGTAGCACCTGTTGATAAAATAATGCAAACAAATCCATTATTCTGGTACATTCTCCAGGTAACAATATTATGTCTAAAAATAATTTTAAAGAAAATTAGACAAAATAAATAATTTTTGTTTATCTGTGACAGCCCTGTATAAAAGTCCTTAATGTAACTTACAAAACAAGGTAGAGATTCAAGTAGAATGGACACTGGTAACAAAATAATATGAAAAATACATATTCTAATGAAATTAAGAGAAATGGTCTTTAGAGTGGTTATCATGGAATTTAACTAAAATGTGTCCTATGAAATTGAATGTGTCCTATGAATTGACTCAGAATGTTTTTAAATTGATATTTACAACTTAAACTTCAATGGAGTGCTGTGAATGGAACCCAGTTAGTTCCCTTGATTTATACAGTTTACTATCTTATCAACTATTTTATAAAATCATTAAATTAAAGAGTAAGAAAAAATTTCCATAAAAATATTTAGTGATACTGAAAAACCATGGTTTCAAATGAGAAGAAAATGAATAAAAGATAAGCACATCCTTCTCTTAAAAAAACATACTCATCATCTTAAATTAAATAATAATATACATTTGTAATGTAACTGATAAGCTTTGTGCCTCTTTTGATATGAAGCTCTTGGAATCAATCAATCAGTGGCCCAAAGAATTTTAAACAAAAAAGAATGCTAAAATGTAATAAAATTGTTCTAAAATCAACTGTTCAATAAAAACTTTGAAATAAACAAAATTTGATTTTGTTTCAGTTAGTATTAATAACTACAGTTCTAAATTCAAATCTTGTTATGGTGAAATATAAAATAAGTTACTGCTTGTGGAAAAAAATTCAGTTTTTTATAAAAACAATTTCCAATATCATATTAAATTATTTACTGTCATTCTGTACTCAATGGTATTTAGAACTAAGAAGTTTACAAATTAACTGCAAATTACAGTATTAAATGTGAAATTTTTACCGATTTCAAACACACTTTTTTATGTCTCAAAAAATTCATAATTAAATTGCGATTTAATAATTTAAAAAATACTTGAATAAAAAAATTAATACTTATATGAATTTGAAAATAAAAAATGAGATTAACAATTTTATAACATAAACATAATAGAGTTTGACTTTTATTAAACAAAAAAAAGGGTAAATTTTCTTCTATTTTTAAAAAAAGTTGTTTTTAAAGACAAGATAAAATATTGAAAAGACAAAATATAGTAGAATATTTAACTAAACTTACAAACTTTATTATTACAGTTTATATAACTATAGAATAATACTTATTTAAGAAATAAAATGTTACATAAAAAAAACTATCTCACATAATTTATAGAACAATAAAAGAGAATTGCTTTAATTCATTTAACAAGTAGCTCACTAAACCAATTGTGTTACCTTTTTCAACATCCACAGCTGCAAATAAACCATTATTTCCAATAATTAGGCATTCAGGTATACCATCTGAATTTAAATCCAAAACATTACAAATTGAAGAAAAAAGAGCAGAATGAAAATGAAGTTTCCAACGTTCTTTGCCATTATTTTCTTGAATAGCAATTAAACTTGGCTCACCATTATTACATCCGAGAATAATAAGTGATGTTTTGGATACATTATTTTTCACAAATTCTAAAGGGGTGGTAAAGGCTATAAAATAAGTAAACAAATTTTAATCATTCATGTCATATAACTATATATATATATGCACATTTTCAATTTATTTTAAGGAAAGTTATAATACAATAATTGATTTAAGAAATTTTAAAATGCAACTCATAGTCTTTCAAAAACATTTAATAAAGAAAAATATGATTATTTCAATGTTCCATTGCGACAGAATCACTTCAAAATACATAAGGGTGGTTTTTAAATTTAAAGAAATTTTTTTTAATTTAAATTCGATTAAAAGTAAAATTGATCATTGTTGGTGATTAACATTGATTCTTGCACAGTCAGCACCAAGATTAAATTAAAATTAATTAAGTCATCACAAAACTAAGAAATACATTAACAAGTAACAGGCCAAACATTTTACACAAATTAATTTTTTTACTACCATGAGAAAACTATTAAGCTACTTTTTACTAGGCTACTTTTACCTTTGTTGTGGTTACTTTATTAAGATTTTATTATTAAATTTTATTAGTTATAAACATTTGACCTATGCATCAGGAACATTGATAACACAAATTTTTTGATGTCACAAAAAATTCCAAATACTGACATAAAAACAATAATCAGTTTTCATTGAATACATTTCCCAATGACCCTTAATTTCAAAAAAATAGTTTCGGTCACTGAAAATATTTTTTTCAAAGTTTTTAAAAAATCTGAAATGCTTATTAAAGTATAAGTTATAATGACTTATCTTGATTAAAAAAAAGTTCCCTGAATTATCTATTCCTAAAGTAGATTTGTAATTGATATTTGTGCACCGATAAAAATATACACTTATAAAATTTAAAGTAACTCGCAAATTTAATGAATCCAAAAGAAAGTAACACTTATGAGGACAGTACCGTCTTTACGCATGGGCACACCCATGCAGTGCCCAAGGGCCCCAGGCACTCAGGGGGCCCTTGAGAATCTTACTTTTTATAAATTACATTAAGAAAAATTAAGACTTAACAAAATTACCTTATACATTTTTTTTAAATAAATATACACTGGTTATCATAAATTAAGGAAAATTCACAAAAATCGCGATAACTCAAGAAATTACACATGGAATTTTATGAAACTTACCCACAATATACAACACATAGTAAGGTATTAAACAACATAAAAAGAAATTATCAGACATTAATAGTAGTATAGAAATTAGCACATGTATAAAATAAACAAATTGGAAGTATCGGTTTGCAATAGAAAAAGTACCTTTAATATGGAATATGATTGCCTCTAGAAGCAATACAGCACAAACAGCGATGTGTGATGCTTTCAATTATGCGGTCTATCAGTTCAATAGGAAGTGAGAGCCATTGCTCTTGTAAAGCAGTTGCAAGCGTGGCAAGGGTCTGAGGGGGCGGATTGATGGCAGATACACGCCTCCCTAGAGCATCCCAAACGTGCTCGATAGGATTCAAGTCCGGGGATCGAGCTGGCCACTCCATGCGAGTAATTGTTTCCTGTTGAAGATAATCATCAACAATGCGAGCTCTGTGTGGTCTTGCATTATCGTCCTGTAACAGGAAGCAATCACCAATTGCCCCGGCATATGGGCGCACATAAGCATCAAGGATGTTGTCTCGATAAACCTGAGCATTCACGGTTCCCCTTGGAAAGACATGGAGGTATGTGCGCCCTCCTAAGGATATGCCTCCCCAAACACAGACACTGCCTCTTCCGTATGCATCTCTTTCACGGATGTTTGATGGATGATAACGGGTCCCAGGTTCTCTCCATATCAAATAACGTCTACTGTCACTTTCTAGACTAAACCTGGACTCATCCGTAAAGAGAACAGGCCTCCATTGATCTGACGTCCAGTGGACATGTTGTCGGGCCCACTGCAAACGGTCTCTCCTATGGCGTGATGTGAGCGGCACGCAAATGGCTGGTCGTCTCGCATACAGACCACCTTCGTGGAGCCTTCTGCGCACAGTTGACGTTGACACCAACCTTCCGGTGGCTGCAGCAAGAGAGGATCTAAGATGTGTCGGAGTAGCGGTTCTATTCCTGCGTGCACTTAATGTCAAATATCGGTCATCGGCACTGGTCGTAACAGTTGGCCGTCCTTGACTGAACCTCCTAGATGCCGAATCTGTGGTTTGAAATTGCCTCCAAAGTCTATGAACCACAGATGGACTCACATTTAGCCATCTGGCCACTTCTGATTGACTCTGCCCTGCCTCTAGTCTCCCGATGGCTCTCCATCGTAGTTCTTCAGGCAAATGATGCCTAGAGGTCATTATTACGAATTGGCTATCTCAGATTTTCAATGTCGCAATCACAGTAAAATTTGTGTGCTTTCTCTCAAACTTGGACTTTTATGCTCCAGGCAGATGACGTAAGCCGAGTGCAGCGCCACTAATTTGCATATTGCAATTTTACTCAGCTACTCTTAGTGGACAACATATGCAAATTTTGCACGGTTTGGCTTACTTTTGAAAGAGTTATCGCTATTTTTGTGATTTTTCCTTAATTTATGATAACCAGTGTATTATATTGTATAAAGTGTGTATTTTTCTTTCTTTCTACAAATAGTAATTGATAATCTCGCAAACAACAATAATCTGAGTAGTTTATCAGCAGGGAAACTTAAAAAGAAAACCGTAATTTTTTTTCTACGTTCCAATGAAATTTTTATGTGTATTCAGTTTTTTTTGGGGTCTACTAAAAACAAATTTAAATCAAAATGCATTTAAATTTGTTTAAAATATTGCATACGTTAAAAATGCTTCATTTTATGTGTGTGAAGTTTTTTAGTTCGATTTTAAGCAGTATGACATGTTATAAGTGCCCAAAACATTTCTTTGCCCGGGGGCCCTGCATGCTATTAAGACGGCCCTGGGACTTGGTATAAACAATAATCTTGCAATGCATAGTGATAGGGAAGGATCAGAAATATTATAAGAAGTAATAGCATCAGAGGATATATTAGAAGAGAAGTACAATGAAACAGAGTTTCAACGGATTGTAAAACCAAATGAAAAAATAAAGATACTGAACTTGTTTGAAATCAGGGCCGGATTTAAGCTTGGCGGGGCCCTAAGCTACTGAAAATTATGGGGCCCTTATAAGTTCAACTTGATTTCTACACACTTAACTGTCTTGTTTTTCACTGCTGAGTATTAACATTATGTTATAAAAAAATCGTAGAACCATTCTCTTATTGCAAATATTTTTTGAACGAGGAAAAATGAGTCACAACAGAAACACATTTTAAGATCATCATAAGCACAGAATAAAAATTTGGTGTGTTGGAAGGGCCATTTTATAATTAACAGTTGTTTTTTTTTCATTCTTGAAATTCTGAATATATACTATTTGCAATTTTAAATGATTTTTTTGCAAATTTTTTTCCTCAACTTCTTTTTTTTTTTTACTTTACATTTTGCTTTGCTGCCCAAAATCTATAAGACTTAAAAACATGAAACTATGGAGGTGTGTTGAAAATATGCAAGGAGTTTAGAAAGAATACAAGAAAATACAATTTGATTATTAGTTTTATTTCTTTAAAAACGCCGTTGAACAACCGACTTAATTTTTAGTTCATAACTACCAATCTTTAACTCCGTAGCCTTGTAATTTTGAACCCAATTCAGAAGACAAAGGAACTCCTGGATCAGGAATTCATTTATGAGAACTTTGTGACCCAAACAGATTTAACTTGCACCAGTCTCCATTTTATACACGGGTATTCTTCGGCCAGCTAGATTAAAACTCCTATTCTCACGAACACGAGCCCCAACGCCCTACCTACCAGGCTATCCCTTCCAAATTATTAGTTTATTTTATGCCATTCATTGAATAGTCGACCCAATTTCGAGTTCATGACTACTAATGTTCAACTCCGTAGTCTTGTAACTCTGAACCCAATCCAGTAGACAAGGGAACTCCAGGATCAAGCCTTGGAAGAAATTTTTGCCTTCATGGAGGACGTTTTGCTGGAACTAACTCCACATTTGAGTTATATTGAGAGGAGAACAACGAAAGCCTCCCACAATTAGTCTAACAGCAAGGGGACTCTATCCTATGATCTGTCTGTCACCAAGGATATTCTACGTCAGCACTGTGGTCAGTGCGAGCCAGGTCTGGAATTCATATCGACCAGCCATCACTGGGATTTGAACCCGGTTCACCGCATTCGGAGGCGAATCCTTTGCTGAAATGACCTCACATCTTCACTGAGTAATAACTCTGTGGAAGGCGCCAATTTTCCAACTTTATTGATTGGCCTGAATTTAGTCATCTTCAAAATGTAAATGGTAATTCAATCGCAATTTTTGTAAAAAAAAAAAAAAGAAGGTAAACCTTTCTTCCTCTTAATCTGCAACGATTAATGAGAGGCAACCACGAGGGTTGGTGAGCAAAGTGAACAAGGATCGGAGCCTTCTAGTTATTCAAATAATTGCTAAATTATTAGCAATTATATGAGTTATTTATAGTTTTTTAACAAGCATACTTTTAAAAAAATGAGAAAGACATTTTTCAGTATTAAGAAATAAAAGTTTAAGACTGTCACCTGCTGGATTAGAACCCACGATCTCTAGGTTCTGCGTTAGATTTCATAATCATCAGCCCCAAATATACACACCTGCCTTGCGGGTTTTATTTATTTATTTATTTTTTTAAATTTAATAAATTAAGAGTCATTTGAATGTTCTTTATGTTAAACTATTAGACACACGTTTTTTCCCCCTTAAATTTTGCAAGAAAAAAAAATGAGATGTCAAAATATAAGACCTTCTGAAATTTTGTGAAAAACACATCTGTTTGCATGCTGCAATACAGTATCTTTTATGAAATGTGATCCATGGTACTGACCGCACTGAGAAAAAAATAATTAATTTTTCTCCATGCATTATTTTGTGTTATACTACTTTCGCCTTAACTATTTATACATAAAATACTAAAAATGGACCTTAGCATTGAATGTCAAATCCAGTTTTGGAAACAAAGAGATTTTCTTACACTTTGACTTCTACACTTATTCTAAACATTAATATTGCAGATAAATGATTTTTATAAAACAAAGCAATTAAATTAAGTATAACAAATTCATTTAATTTTCTTCTCTATATCTAAATAAATATTTCAATACTATGAATTTAGAAATATTAAGTATTTAGTAATTAATGCCTTACATTTTATTTACATAAAAAGTGTTATTTTTAGAAAAAAGTTTTATTAATATATTCCTGATTTTGGAACAATTCTCAATCAGGAAATTTTCTCTTTTTCTAATGTATTAGATAAGAATAAATTATAATCCTCTAGCGATGGTGTACTTGTAAAAAATAAGCCATGTTGACTAACGAAGCAATATAGAGAAAAAGCAATTAATCGCTACAAGGATAAAAATCAGTGCACCAGCAACCCCTCCCCCACCCTAGCTAGCTGTTAAATACCTCCTTACCCTCATTTATAATCGAAGCAAATTTTTCAATTTTATGAAATATACAAATACTATTTTTTTTATTTTTTTATTCTTCTTCTAAGCCCTACACCCTGGAGCAGCTGAGAGCGGTAATATTAATACTGTTAGTAGGAAAAAAATCATTTTGCAAGCTGAAATTCTTTAATTGATGTCCTTAATTGAACTTCTTTAATTGAAATTCTTTAATTGATTTCGTCATTACTTTCGCTTTCTTTTTAATTGTTTTAAGTGCATTTGTTACATTTTTGTGCAGGAATAAAGATTATCATTTATGTAAATTTTTGGCTCTCATTTTTAAGAATTTATTAAAGAGTCTAATAAATATCAGAGAGAATAAATGTGACGGGTTAGATGTATCAGCTCAGCTCTTGATGGTGTACAGTGGCTAGGATGTGAAAGAGCAATAGCGCAGGGCATCCAGTGAAACAAACACACTAAAGCTTTATATCAATTAGCTTTAGATATTTACAATTATATAATAATTATTTTTATTTTAGAATAAATTGCTTTAAAAGACAAATATCTGTTAATGTTTAATATTTAATCAATAAAAAAGCATAACCCATATGGAGCTGTAATGAATTGCCCCTGATAAATTTTGTGACAGAAGAAAAAATTAAAGCTTTCTAGATTTTTGGATTTCAGAAACACCTTCTAGTTTTACTATTTAAACTAATTGGTTTTGATGTCTTTCTCCCCGCCTGTCAATTTATGACCAGAAATCAATTTATGACCGGTGGATATTCCTAATTTCCGAAGTAAGACAAAATAGCCCAAGGCAATTTAAAGAAGCTAAAAAGAATTTCCCACAGCGTAAAGTGAATCGGCTATTTGACAACTCTGCGGGTGGTAGCTACGAAAGCAAAGATATTTACTTTACTCGAAAGAGCGTTTTATTGCTCTTTTGGTTTGAAAATTGAAGACAATTATTTTATATTTTTAAACACTTCGATTAAATTTTGAGAAGAATCCGCCAAAGAAAAAAGAAAATAAATGCATTTTGGAGTTCCAGCTCACAATGAAACTTTAAAAAAGAAGAAGAAAAAAGTGGGATGTGGGGGCCCTTGCCATCTCGGGGCCCCAAGCTACAGCTTATTTAGCTTATACGTAAATCCGGCCTTGATTGAAATAAATAAATACAGGCTACGTAATTCTGTTTTTCTTTTTGCTACAAAGTAATTTAAGATATAAATAGAATGCTTCAAAATGAACTTACACATATTATGAAATATTCTTTTCCATTTATAGGTCAAGCGATAGGTTCTGGCCAAATCTTTTGCAGGAGTACATGGTATGAAATAAACAAATATAATGACAAATAGAACACACATAATTAATGAGGTAATAAATGCTAATTTCCTCAAAGGTGACATAGGAAGCGATTTTATATTCACTTTAACGACTTGAGATTGAATAGTAGTTTTTGTAAGTACAGCAGAAGCATCAAATGAGCTTTTAAAAACCAGTTTGGAACATTTATCTTCTTTACTAGGACCAGATTCATCTTCATCACTTTGATTTTGAGAAAGTGGCATATAATGCCTTGGAGTAGCATTCAACTTCATGATTGTTCTGATAAAACTTTAAGCCTGAAAATCAAATAAAATATAGATATGTAAACTATGCTAGGTATTTGAACCTTTAAAAAGTTTATAAATATAATAACTGGATGATTTACACTTAAAAGAAAAGAAAAAAACATTAAGAAAAAAGTACCAATTTAACCACTGTTGCAATACTCTAAAGCAGGAGTTACCAAACTTTTTCGATCATCGACCCCTACATAATTTTTCGAAATCTCTATTGACCCCCATAAAAGTAATTTCTTGTTAATTCATATAAAACTCTAATAGATACTGTGTTTGTACATTTATTTCATGATTTTGAATATTTATTAAAGTGATAGTACATAGTGTAACAATAGTTTTATGAAAAATATATTAATGTCGAAATATAAATACCTTAATATTTATGAAATAATAAGTAATTATAAGTAAGTAGAAATAATAAGTAAAGTAACTACGGATTTATTGCTTCTTAATCAATGACATGGGTGTTCCTGGTGTTTTTTTTCCTGCAAGGTTCGTTATATTGGGTTCAAATTTGGTCAATTTTAATCTTAAATCCCCTCGAAACTCCACATTTAATTTATTTCTGTTCTTAGTTAAGATTGAATTTACATGACTGAAACCGGCTTCAACCATATAGGAACTTGGAAATGCTATCATAAATCGCTGAGCTATTTCGTAAAGTCATATTTTTGCATTATATTTATATTTGTCCAAAATTTGCTTATTGTTAAATTTTTAAAAAGCGTCTTTGCTTCAAATCCCCATAATAATTCAGCAATTTCATCTTGCAGGATGATGTCCACGTTTTCAATTTGAGCAGAAAATGGCACAATAATCCAATCAAGGATGTCAATGTTTTCCAAATCAACAAAACGCAGTTTAAAATCGTGGCTCAATTTTTGAAGATTACCTGTATATATTTCCAAGCCTTCTTCTATCATTTCTAATTGTCACATATCTGAAAAATACTGAAAATCCTTCCACCAATCGACCCTTCCGGTTCAGATCGACCCCCTGGTTTAGATCAATACCCGCTTATGTTAAATAGACCCCTGGGGGTCTATACAGACCACTTTGGCGACCTCTGCTCTAAAGTAACTTATAAAAATAGTTCATGACTAAGTGCAATAAATATATGTTACATGAATTTTATAAACTCACAATAATAAATTAGCTAACAGTTAATATTGTGTACAAAAAGCTTGTTAATAAGATGTATACTAACCTAGTACCAAAAGTAATGTCATATAAAAAAACTTTAATTAAAGCAGATTTACATTAGGTAAGTTCTTAAACCTTCCGTAATAAACGATATTAAAATGTTATTCACGAACACAAATTTCTCATCATTGTACAAATGATGAAAGACAAACTTATTTCAAATGATCATTTAGTAATCATATAAACACAATATGTTTAGACCATATAAAAGGGAATCGGACATCAAATGATGCAGTTGGGATTTAAAAATAACATATCTAACATTACAATACAAGCCAATTAATTTACATTAAGAATTCATCGAGTAAGTTTTAAAAAATTTTTTACAAAAGCAAAAAAATAAATAAATAAATAAGCATTTTATGTGATACATACCTCTAATACAAAGAGTAACTAACTTGTTTTTTGTTGATTAGAGGGTAAGACTGTACCAATATTTTAGAGAACATAGTTGATGCAGTTTTAATGATTGACAGATGTGATCAGCTGTTTTCTTTCCACTTGGTTTGTTTTTACTCTACCATTTACCCAAGGACATATTCAAAAAAACAATACGAGTTATCCGATCTTCAAAACGCTTAATGTTAAAAGGCTGTCAGTTTTAAAAAGTAATTAAATCCAAACGATTGCATAAAAACAAATTAAATTTCGAATTATGAGGATATGATTATTTTGTATTTAGATCCTGGAAATATTTTTTTTTTTTTAGAATTTAAGAGTTTGTTGCCTTAGTTATATTTTGCTTATAACTCGCATAAAAGAAATTTAAAAGGTTATTCCCTTTGCATCAACCTCTCGCATCCCCGCATGAAACAACATGTGATGGGCGGAGCTTCTTAAAGCCCCTCCTTCAATGCGCTTCATACAAGGGCCATTCTCACTGAGTCGGATTCACGCACATCCCATTAGCTCAGCGAAAAATTGAGAACTTGATTAGTGAGCTTTTCGCTGCAAAATATTTTTACCAATCAGTTTCTCATCCTCCTGTGATAAGGATCGGAAATGCGTGAACTGTATTTAATGAAATCGGCCCCTGGCAAACTGAACTCTAACATTGGAGCTCTAAACATGCAACCATCCAGCGAGCTCGGGATAAAAAAAAAAAAGATCTTATTATGACGTCATGTTTCTGTACTTACGCCACTAAGGGAAAACCTGTAAGCACTCGATTTCGAACGGATTTTGCTAACGAAGTGCAATCTTAATTTTCTCTCCAAACTATGAGATGTCTTTCTACTAGGAATTTGGACCTGAAAGCATTTCGAGCAGTCGAATAGAATGCCTTTAACTTAGGGATTGAATTAGATTTCTAGATTCAGGGAAACTTTTTGAGCATTTTTCCATTTTTTTTATGAATATATTTCGCAGGATATAATTTTTTTCCACACAAATAATTTATTTAATTAAGAATTCGAAGATATAAATTAGTTTCGTGTGCAGCTTATTTCGAAACAAAACGGGAGATTTTATAGATCTAGATCCAAATTTCTGTGTAATTTTAGGCACATATCTGTACCATAATTTGTGCAGCATTTTCATTACATTTTATAATAAATTGATAAGATTATTGTAATAACTACATCGTAAATAATATGAATAAGATTTACTATAATTTGTATACGCACTTATTATTTACTATACAATTTTCTATAAGAAAAAAATTACAAAAGATATGGAAAAAAATAATAAAACAGAATATATTTCAATGGATGGTGTTTTCTACACTAGGGAACGCTGCAAGCTCGGGACTGGCTAAATTTCCGGGTTACTGTTTCAGTTGTATTTTAAAGCCATTTGGCATCATTGTGTTTTGAGATTCTTGCAAACAATATATTTGATTACTTATTACTTGTGTTTACAATGCTAGCAATACTTGTGTTTACAATACCAAAAGTGTTAACACTAACGTAAGATGGTGCACAGCTTGCAACACGAACAAACAGTAATAAACAAATGGAAAGACGCCAAATCAAGACTGCCAAAAAAGCGAGTTATTCAAAATCTAGCAACCATGTCACCTTTTTTAATAATAAATAACAAAATAACTAGAACAAATTTTCACTCCAAACTCCCCAGAATTACATAATAACATTAATATCTTATGAAATACGGCAGATTTGAGCTCAGAAATTATCTAATTTATTTCTTTTATTGAAAACAAAATTATCCGTTTGAAAACATCAGAATAACATGTAGTAAGCAGCTGCAAACTTTTTAACCGGGACTAGAGTAGGTGCCGAGCTCGAAATTGTTATTGTTTGCATTTCTGTTGAAAACACCATCCATACAATTGTATCTAAAATTGTTTTAAAGTTGCTAATAACTTTTGATGCATAATTAAGAAACCTTTTTTTTAAGTTTTGTTATTTTCTTATTATTTTAATATTCCATGACAAAAATATTTTTTTACTCTCATATTGATACAGAAATATACTCGATAATTGGTTTTTAAGAAAACTATGAACTATTTTCAAAATATAATTTGTTAAGATTAACATTAAAAATTTTTAAAATAATATTTTTAAAAAGCTCTTGTTAAGAATTGCATTAAAAAATGTTTAAATAAGAGCTACGCTTTATTTATCTCTTATTCTGTTTAACATTTGAAATTTGCAAAACTCATATTTTTAGTAAATTGATAAATTGCAAATTGCGTGGGTGAAAAAAAATAAGCATAATATTTTTCCACTATTTGATATTTGAAGGCTTTTCCGTCAGTGATACTGTATATTCGGCTATCCACCGCCTGCCGACGCACCTGGTAGCCACTCAAGACGCAGGATAATAGATTAAGTTCCAAATTCAATTTATTTGTTGTATCTTAATTAGTTGCGTTTTTCTTAATGTTTAAATTATAAAAATCAATTGAGCAGGTTTCCCCCTCCTTAGAATTCAGATTTATAGAGTCATTTTTCTTTTACGATCATTTCGATTGCATTGCATACCCAGAATTTGTGGGATCATTTTGAGCATTTTGAACAATTTCTTTACACTCACGGTGACTGTTTTTAAAGGTAAAGGAATTTCTCAATGATGAAGAGGCATGATGAAGAGGTTTATAAGAAATTATCAGTAAATAATATTTTCCAATATATTTGCTTAGTTAGATTTTTTTATTATTATCACCAACGTACAAGATTTTCATAATACTAGAAAGTCCCGCCACTTGCATACTTCACGCACCAAACCCCGTGTAGACATCAAAATATTTAATTTCTTTACTATGTTGATTTTGACATCAAGCAAAGTGCAAGTTTATAAAATGAAAAATGATCATTGAACTGAAAGAAAAATGCACGAAAAAAGCACTTTACAATTTCTGAAACAAACCTCATTTTAAGCTCATAAATAAAATTGAGTCTTTCAGTAATGCAATTTCAAGTCTGTCGTTGCATTTCTGTGTCCTGTAGACTAACTTGAATGGTATTTTTTCCTAGTTTAACTGTTCATATTCCTCAAATTATTCATTGAATGTTTAATTATTTTATTCAATTTGTGGACTCAGCACATTTTTATAAACCCTGTCAACGAAAGGAAAGCATCTGCGAAACCATTCTATCGACAAAGCAACCCTATTGACGAAGCGACACTGTCGACGAAATGATCCTGTCAAAGAAATGACATTAAGTGAAGATATGACCCTTCTGACAAAATGACCTAGCCACTGAAATCGCCTGTCTATGAAGTGATTGCCGCTGAAATGAACGCTAGTCATTTCAATCAGAGATAAAAAAAAATTTCTAAATATTTCAAAATGATTGGATAAAACTTCCATTTTTAAATATTGAGCCACCATACGATTATTTTATTCCCTTGATTATTTCACTTGTAAAATGTGGAAAACTTGTTACCCCTCCTCTAATAAACGAAAAACTCCCTTTCACTAACCGAAAACAAATGAAAAAATTGACAGAATCAGTAATCAGGAAAAAAAAAACATCAAAATTATTAGTTGAATTTAAACTCCAATATCTCAGTAACCAAAATCAAAATATTTAAAATAAAAATATGGAGATCCATTTCCCACATTTGAATTTACATTACGTTGTCAGATTTTTGAGTATTTTTTGGCGAAGATTCGACGAGTCAAGAGATGAGTGAGGTTACGAAAAAGTCAATGAGGATTTGCGGAGAATGTAAGCTCTTTCTTTATCTTTGCTTAATAGTTACAAAATTTATAGAAATTATTATACAGGAGCAATAAGTTATAGATAAATATAGTTTTTATTGTTGAATAGGAACAGGTTGGTTTAATTCACTCGATGGACGCACATTTTTAACCCTTTCATTTCTAGCGTCCTATTTATTTGGCATTCACGTTTTGCCCTGTGTGTTCGAGAGCCGTATTCAGCCAGCGTCGGCGTGAAACCTTTTAGTAGGCGCCTCTATCTGTTTTAAACTGCCATAGGCTTATATTCCGCTTACCTCTAGGCCAATATTGCATTTACCTTTAGGCCAATATTACAGCTTTAAGAGCAATACATTGAACAGTTTAACAATAATGAGGCATAAATTGCCTAAGTGAATGTAAAAATTCTTACTTAAATTTATCTCGCTGAACCAAACTAAACTCTATTGCATGGGATTTCTAATGTATATAAATAATATTGTGAAGGAATTTCCATTTTTTTTAAAAAATAATCTATAGTATCTTAGATATACTGATCGTATAATCTGAAATAGAAAAATTTTAATTCAAGATATTAATAAAAATTAAATTACACATTTATAATTTCAAATATTAATTTTACATAGAGAGAAATCTAGCAAACTAAATAAATCGAAAATACATGGATGCATAGATAAAGAATCTTCATCTATTTTCTCTGAAAATCAAATATAATTACACATCTTGTAAAATGTGCAATTATCTTTGATTTGATTGTGTAATTATATTTATATTTTAATTATATTTGATTCAATTGAGTGTAATTTCACCAAAGTAATATGAGAAGAAAGTTAACCAAATTTCCCCCAATGAAAGCAGTTAATGTATTTTAGTATAAAACATTTAAACGGCGTTAAAAAGAAAATTCTTTGTATAAAAGGAGATTAAAAAAATGAAAATGAAAAAGGCTTTAAAATTTCTAAACTAATTTATCCAGAGCTAAGAGCTATTCCTACTGCTTTCACACATCACTGTTTATGAAGAATAAGGACAAAAAACATGTTCCTCCTAAAGAAAACTAGCCAATCAGGGTCTTTTTCATCATCCAATGGCGATCCAAGGTGTGTGAATCACATGCAGTGGGAATGAGCCCCAAGAACTGCGGATTGGTTGCGAAGTACAGTTGTGTAGAAATTATTAACTGATTTTGACTAAACTACCGTTTTGATTACTTAAATAATGAATGAAACTAAACTAAATAAATTAATTACTACAGTGAGATATTTTCAACGAGATATTGTGCTCCGTGGCTAAACTCTTTGAAACTTCTATGCTATTGTAGAATTAAAGGTTTATGAGATAGCATATTCTAGATTAACCTTGAGTTCACAAATTTAAACTTTAAAATTATTATTACGCTTTCATTTAACAAATTATTTTCGTGTAAAAATTTACAAAAATCTTATCTTATTAGTTTGCAGACAAATGTACATTGCTTTTGGTTTCGCTTTCTTAGGAAAATAAATTACTATTCTTTAAAAAAACGAGCTTTTTTGACAAGTTAACTTTTTAAATATGTTACTTTTTCTAAACGTTATAAAAATTAAATATTTGTAAGTATCTCGGTATATTTTAATTGTTACCAAGTTTATTTTCCACATTCCTTCAGTATATAAACTAGCTGTTGCCAAAATTATCGCAGCAGTTTTCGGTTTTGTTATATTTAACCGGTACCTATATTTGTTTTTAGTAATTGTTTTTTTTCTCCTCAGAGATCGAGGAAAGTGTGTCTGCCTTTTGCAGATGGCTTTTGACAATAGTTTATACGAATTATTTACGCTGACGCTCTTTGAAAATATTAACAACATGTTTTGGAATCGTGTATTGCAGATTGTTCTTTAAATTATTTTCATGAAAATCCTCAGTTGGAGGTTTAGCTTAAAAATAGAGCAACCAAAGAATGAAATTAGTAGAGCGTCAATTATAACTTAAAACTTTGTTGTTGTTTTTTTATAAAACAAATGTTTTACAATAATATTATAATCTTTGGATGATAATTAATATGCTCTTGCGGACTATGTGTTGATGTTGGAGCTTTTCATTTTTGTAATGATTTCGTTAGGGTCTATTTTGGAACAATTTGGTCACCGATTATCTTACTAAATTCCAAGTTTGTTTGAAGGTGTACCGTTTGAATTAATCATGACAGACCAAGATATAGACTTTGAGAGTCTTCCTGGGGAAGTTAAAGATAAATTAGCTGAATTAGAACTGGAACTTTCAGAAGGTAAGCGTTTTACATCTGTCCGATCTTGTTACTTGAATGTTCATTTAAAAAGACATTTTTTGTATCAGTCGTTTGATTTATTGTAATCTTATTTTATTACTGAAAGAGATATTGATAGAGAGATAAAGATTGATAAAGAGTTATGGAATTGAGCCAATGCATTAGTTTTGATACTTATCTGCAAAATTTTCAATTATTTGTTGCAATGTTTTTATCGTATATATCGTTAGTAAATATTGTATGTAAGTAGTTTTTAACTATTAATATAGATTTCAGACTATTAAAGTTTTCATAATGTTAATTTTATTTAGTTATTTGAATCTTAGATGTATTGGAAGTGAAATCCAAAATATGCTTTACAGAACTTGTCAATTGGGACAAGATCAAAACTTAACACCTCTCCTCCAATGCATATTGCATTTTTCTGCTGTAAATTGTCGACTTTAACAATATTTTAATAGTTCATAGCAATTATAAATGTTATTTTGTTTGATAATTTAAACAATATAAAAAATGTTAACTTTAACATTTTAAGAATGGTAATTTGACTATGGCATAAAATAAACCAATCTATTCTTTTATTTATTATGTATATTATGTATCTCTAACTACACAGTGTATTTCCAAGGTAAAGGGAGTAGGTCAGGTTCCCCTTCAAAAACATGGGAAGAAATATCGCTTTGAAAATAAAAATATTTGTCATTAAAACCACCCTTAATATTATCCCATTAATTCAAGAGAAAGTTTCTAAAAAAAAATAGTATAATCCATAGATTAACATGAATATATTTGTAGTATATGATACTAATTTCATTTCTAGAGTTTCAAATCTTAAATTACCTATACATACTATTATATTATTCTAAAATTTCTGAGTTCGAGAATTTCAAAAAAAGGCTTTTGATTGTTCTAAAGGGAATATTTCTGTTTCGTGATCTGCCCCTCCAACTACAGTCGCCAAGGCGCTAAATTGATTTTCAACGGGGAAAAATTAAATTAAAATATCGAGAGGTTTGTCAGGGGTGGTTACGAATTATACCCTTTGAGTTCGTTCCTTTCTGTGAAGTTTTTCCAGGTTTCTCGCCAGCCGTGCATGGAAGTTGTCAAGACTTGTCATTATTCTGACACAGATCACGATACATAAATTTCCCATTCTAAAACTTAATGTAAAATTAAAATATGATGATCAAACAAATTTTCGTTGCATAATTTCCATCATCAAAACTTGGCTGTGTATAAAAGCCTAACTTTCATTTATTTGTTGTTTATAAGATTGAAATACAGTAAAAGTGGGTTTTAATTAGTGCAGCTAATCACAAGAGGTCTGCTATTACAATGTTTCCTAGGTATTGTCGAAATGCTTATAATTAAGTTACTCCCTTTTGTGGCAATAATTTTTTGTTGTGGGAAACTCATTTTTCTGCTGTTTTAAGTGAGTACTAGAAGGGTAAAATAGAAGACATTGGGTCTGGTCTGCAAAATAGAGCTTTTAGAACTAGCTCCAAATTCTTTCAACTTTTGTAAAATAAACAATCATTTGATGATTGACTTTTTGGATGAGCCAGTTCATAGTTTTCACTTGACGTCATTATTCTTTATTTAATAATAATTATTTCATCAATATTTTAAATAATTCTATTGGAGAAATATACTACAAAAAAAGTTAGTCTTCAAGAATAATAGAATACAATTCACAGTTTTTAGAAAATTGGCGAACATTCTTATTGAATCTGGTTTGATCGTTCCGCTTAAAATGCACCAATCATATTCTCAATTTCAGAATGTTGATTTTATCTGAATTTTTATTTTGATAAAAAAGTTATGACACTGTAAATTAAACACTGTTTGATGAAAAGTAAAAAACGGTGTCAGTGCAGTAGCGTTGGAAAATAATTTGTATTAAAATGAAAAGTTTGTTTTCAGAACTTTTAAATTCAACACAAAATCATTTGTTTATACAAAAGGAGAAGAATGGAATATCTCAACTCATCTCTTAAAATAAAAACCAGTTAAAGTTTTTTGTTTGTTTTCAAGGAATATTATCGGACATCTTGAAGCAAGCTTCAAAAACTCCAAGTTAGGGAATTGACTCATTTTTATTTATTTTTGGTATCAATATAGAAAAGTAAAAAATAAACACTTTCTTTTTGAGCTGTTTCTTGTGAAATGGATAGCCATATTTAGTGTTATCGATGAAGTTAAAAGCTGTTACATGTTTTTCAATAGCTTAATATTATTATGGATATAAGAAAGATGCTTGAGAATTAAAAATGTTTTATTTTGATTAAAAATATAAAATATGACTGACATTACATGGAAAGGAAATAAATTCAAACATATTTTTATTTTGAAATTCTCCTTTTTCTATGAGCAATAATGTTATTATTATTAAAATTAAGCATGATTTTTTTATAATTAAGTATGATTTATTTATATATTGCTTAATTAAAATAGTAATTAAATATTGTTTCATTTACCATTTTTTTGAACTCTGAAAGCCTTTTTCTTACATATATTGCTAATACATTAAATGTTTAGTCACCTTTGTTCTTGTAATAAACGAGTTTAAGTGTACTAAGATTCAATAAGTGAACTCTTTCTATGAAATTTAAATAAAATATAAATAGTAATTTTTTTTTTTTTTTGCTAAGCTTAAATTTCCAGTTTTTAAAGAATAAAGATTATTACAAGAAATAAATGTCTTTGACAAGAATATAGCTGTTTTTAAGCTTGAATGTAGAATTAATTTCAGTTATATCCTTTTCCTAAATGCTGTATTTTTCAGTATATAAGTCTATTTTTTAAATCTCTTAATTGTTATGAAAACTTGGGGAGGGTGTTTTCCTTAGATATCAATAGCATATTTGGACACTAAGATTTTTTGCTGAAATCTGACTACTACAAAATTTCTAATCCATAAGATAAATAAACACATAAGTAATGCTATTGTAACATAATTAAAACTTTTACAGCATACTTTTTTTTTCATCATGAAGTTTCTTTTCTACAAAGGATTATGTGATAATAATGGGCTGTGATTATGCCTGTAACGATTATAGAAATTAGTATATTTAGTTTTGGATCTTTTTTATTCGAAAAAATTTAAAGAAAATATTAGGCTTTTCCTTTACAAGATCATAACCTTATTTTGCTCATGGGCTGCAATAGAGGCACAACTAAAAAAACACGAGTTTTGGACTTAGAACAGGTGTAAATATGAAAAGACACATTCTTTCAGCAGCAATACCAGCACAACTCATAATTCAACTTGAAGGTAATCTTTGTTTAAGCAAACTAAAGCATTTCGTATACATTTTGCTTAGCAATGAAAATTTTAAACCCACTTATCTCAAAACTTGATTTTTTGAGTAGTGCCACTATTGCTGCCCATAAGTGATATCTTTCACTTTCCCTTCATAGTTCTATTCTCTTTTATAACTTATTTCAAGTAGGTACTAAAAAGTCTATGTTATATAATAAAATACCATATTTTATATGATAATTGCAAAAATATTTACATCATAAATTATTATAAGCCTAACCAGAGCCCATTATCCAGCCAGGACAAAGCTTTGTCGAGGTGGCTGAAGTTTAATTTCATTTCCAATTTGTGGTACCATTCCACAAATTGGAAATACTACTCTTCTTATATGATTTCATTTTTTTTTTTTTTGCATCAAAATTTTTTCATGCATCTTAAATGATATAGCATGTAACATCAATCTTTGAAAACTGAGTTAAAAACTTTGAACTAGTGAAATACCAAGAATTCATCAGAACAAGATTGGAACATCAATTGACTAAACTCATTATTTGAGAGTAAAAGATTAAAGAGTGACGTATGTTCTAAAAAGCTTTAATTATTTTTTCTATAAAATATATTTTATAATAATTGGTAGTGGAAAAAGTCCTTGATTATTTCTTTAAATTATTAAACATGATTTTTTATTCCTTTTTGGATAAATATATTGTATTGGTTAGATTTTTTCAAACCTATTTGGGAATTTAATTGTTGATTGGTTGACTTTTACATTGATGAGGCAAGACATAATGGCCACGTTCACTTCGATGACGCACTCGTTTGGATGACATGGAGGACACATGATTTAACTGGAATGGTTTTTAACTGTTGGAGAAGGTTAAGGATCATTCTTTCATTAACTTTTGTGAGGGAGGAGAAGGGCTACTGATTTAAGCAAATTTAATACAGTGCAGATTGTAATGAGTCGAAGACTCAACGAGCATCTTTGAAACCGTATGACTGGTATTTTGTTCTCGATCCACCATCGTAAGTATTTATGCAAAGTGGATAGATAACTGTAAAATCAGCAGTTTGTGCCCTAATTCCTGGACATCCACATGTCATCAAAGAAAAAGGACAATATAGACTGTCCTGCTTGGCAGAACAAAATCGGTGCCAGGTAGTGACTGAGCTGGCAGCCTAATACAATAAAGGTCCAAGTGCAAGGAACACATAATTCAGCAGACACGTTTGTATATGGGACACTGCAGCATGCCCCATTCACCTGCCTCTGTAGACTAAGCCTCTACGACTACTGTGGGCCCAGGAACACGGACACATTCATAAGTTGAAGACAATTGTCTGGACAGATAAATGTTGGACCTGCTGCTGTTATTGTGCAAGTCCAACAAGTTTCCTAGCATACCCAGCAGGTCCAAATGCGAGCATTAAATGAAGTGCCAGGTCATATACAGGTTGGTAGTTGTGATATTACGCTCTGGCGCTCATAGTTGTGGTAAAACAGACCCTGAAAGCTATGGACTATCTGGATATAATTGTGGATCAATGGCATCCATACATGGCATCTGTTTTCCCAACTGCTAATGGAATCTTCCAGCAGGACAACACCTCAATTCAAAAGGCTCTGATTATGTTGGAGTGATTTGAAGAGCATTATAATAAATTCCTATTATCATCCTGGCCACCTAACTCATTGCATCCTAATCAGATAGAGCACATATGAAATGTTATAGAAAAGCTGCTCAGAGATCAAACAATTTCTTGACTTCGGATAACCACTGCTAGACACTGCAATACAATCTGTCTCCAGCTATCTGTCAAGAACTTTTAGCATCCATAACAAGGCAAGTTACATCTGTTTTAAAGCCCAAAGATGGCATAACTTGTTATTGAGTAGGTGTTCATAATGTTTTGGCTCTTCAGTGAAGTACACCAGATGTGCACAAATTCCAGTATTTTGAAATTAAAAAGGGGTAATCGACTTATACTTCAGGTATACTGTATATACTTGGTTCACTGGAAAATACGATGTCAAAGTTTACTCTTAAGGTTATTAAAATAGTTAATTTTAGAATTAACATACTTTAGAATCCAGTAAAACTTGGACAAGTTTTAGTTATTTTTTTTATTTCTATAAAAACAAAATTTTGAGACCCTGAGTTATAGTAAATTCTTGATAATGATTGAATTTTTTCGCAATGGCTAAAACCAAATACAGTGACCTCTCACTTATGCACCATCTCTTTTATAGGCATTTTTCACTTATACGACAGTTCTCAAAGATCTTTTCTTATTATGTAGGAAAATAATAATAATTTTCATTTGTTTATGCGTCGCTCTGAAAATAAATATTATTTTGAAAATAAATATAATTCATTAAGTAGGAAAAAAAATTTTTTTTTTAGAAAAAGTTTTTAGATTAAAAATTAACTATCTTTGTTACAGATAAAATGAAATATGTTGCTGGATCTAATGAAATAGTTCATTTTTCTTCCCTTTGCTACTTTTTCGCCCTTATTGTTTCTGGGAAGACACTTTTCTACAATTTTGAATAGCATGTCTTATCTGTTACATACCCACATTAAAAACCCATCCATCCTTTAAAGAAGAACTTTTGCTAAAGCCCATCTGTTAATTTTACTTCTATGCTGTTTTTTAGAAAAAGACACCTGGAATACAAAAGATGAAAGTGATTGTGGTCACTTGCTTGCAGTCAGATAGACATGTATGGTAAAGGTGGCCTATTCAGTGACCATAGTAATCAAATAACCTATTGTGCAGCATGTTATGACATTAAAAACTTTCTCTAAACTTGCTTTAAAAATTTATAAAGCACCATTTCTCTTGTCACCAAAAAAATCTTGAAAATGATGAAAAAGTTCCATGAAATCACACAAATACCTTAGAAAGTTTAACCACTATTCGTAACTATTCGCAGTTTAATTCAGCTTCCGAAACTCCCTTTTCTTATTTGTAGGATGTAGGAACTTGAATAAACTCTTTTATTGACTGTTTTGTAGGAAAATAAATTGTTATTATGTATATTACAATTTTTTTTCTTTGTATAGTTATAGTAAATACCAAGCCATTATAAACGTTAACATTTAGTTTTTAGAAGTAATTTTATTCATGCTCTCATTGCAATTTATTTTGTGTTTTAGAATTTTGAATGGGCTTTTCACTTATGCGCTTTTCTCTCTTTTAGACCGATACATAAGTGAGAGTTCACTGTAATACCATTACCCTCAATCGCTGATTCTTTACTAACTTTTAGGTAAACATGATCTAAAGTTGGTAAAGAATAAGCCAAAGTTAAAAAGGTATTAAGATTTTAGATTACAATACTGAGTTTGCTGTATGCTTTTAAGCAGGGTTCTAAAAATCTTGGTTGCAAGATTACATAACAATTAGCATGCACAAGTTGCCCATAATTATCAAGTTCATCTCCATGGCATTGCAGTTGGGGAAAGGTAGAGAATGCATTGTATTTGGGACTCTTTTTTTAAGGTAAAAGTTAATTGTGCTCTATTTTTTACGCTGTTGTTTAAAGGGTTTATTGCATAATATTCCCTACAATTTTTTTGACTGTAAGGGCCATTGTTCAGTGTACTCTTGCCTGGTATTCTTCACACTAATATTTTTTCAATTTAAATTGTGTAAATTTCATAGCCACATTCGTGTAAGAAATTAATGAATGAATGTATTAAAACTTGTCTTATCTACTCAAGGAAAGAAAAATTTAATGTAATACAAANAAAAAAAAAAAAAAAAAAAAAAAAAAAAAAAAAAAAAAAAAAAAAAAGTCTAAAGTGTGACTAACATGAAACATCTAAATGGTTTTGAATGCATTTTGTTATTAAAAAAGCTGTTTTATTTTCGATTTCTAAATTCTGAAACTTGGTGTAGTTAGGGCTAGTTAAACTTTGAATGGAAGTGCTGCATCTCTGTTGTTTTGTACTCTTGCATCTTGGCTACTACATTGCCATAAAAACTGTAATATAATTTAATGTAAAAATTAAAATGCTCACCTAAATAAATTATGTTTCGTTACTCTATAAGAGACTAAAACAAGATCTTAATGTGTGATAAGAGGTGTTTAATTTTGCTGTTCTTTATGCCATAGTGTGGCAATGCTTCATAAAGCAACTACATCATTCAGAGTCAGATATTACTTTAGTCGAAAATTTTAAGCAATAGGTCATGGGTTCGATCCTCGCCTACCGAAGACTCCCCGTGTAGTAAATAGTGACTGATACACGTTAAATCTGTCGAGTCACAAAGTCCTCCATGTTCCCATGGCAAATCATACCTCTGGGGGTACTGATCCAGGAGTTTCCTTGTCTTCTGGATTGGTTCGAAATTAAACGACTACGGAGTTGAGCATTAGTAGTCGTAAACCCGAAATTGGGTCGACTGTTCAACAACGGATATAAGAACCAGGTGTGTGACTTCACAATCACCACATGCACTTTTTAATCCCCTTGTTTGTAACTTGTATTTTTTCACAACTTTCCACGTAGGTGATCACTGATCATGGTATAACAAGTATAAAATTTCATATTTCTTCCTCTAGCATAGAATCTCACCTTAATTTAATGGTAAAATATGATTGCACTGGGTGGTCCTACAACACTTTTTTCTTTCATTTGACTCAGTAGAAATGACGAGGAACTTTCATTACATTTCTGGTTTTTAGAATCTCGCTTCTCTACACTAGAATCAGATCTTCTAGAATCAGATGTTACCACACTGCTTCTGTTCTTTTTATCTTATTCACATTCTCAGATTTCAGGTTACCTCTCTTTAAGGCAAGGTTAACAGGGCCCGACTTAGCCTTAATTGGGGCTGGGGGCAAAAACTTTATTGGGGCCCCTCCTCTGTTTTACTACTTCAGTAATGAAGAACCGAACTTTATGGATGTATTTAAATTTTTCGCCTCATTATAGATATTTAACAATAGATATTTAACATTATAGATTATAGATATTTAACCTAAAATAGCTAGAATGTCCCCCTTCCTCCAATGGTCAGACGAAGTATCGTTCTGTCCATTTTATTGATTTCCTAACAATTTTATGTTCATCATGCCGAATGCAGTTTTCTGATGGTTAACTTTACCACTTACTTGCGAAATATTCATATCCTTGCTGACATTAGGGCAGAATTAAGCTAAATATTTGCAATTACGATGGCTCAATTAAGCCAATCAAGGCAGCGTGTTTAAGGGATGGCGGCTTATTTTTCCAAAAAGGGCGAAGAGGGCGCATTTATAGGTATCAAAGGTCTGGCAAGGTTGGTCACCCTTCTAAAAATGCTTAAGGATTACACATTATTTGGTTTGTACTTGGGCATTGTTTTGCCAGAATCGAAAATCTGTAAAAATACCTCAAAGTGTTTTCTTCTTTTTTTTAGGAAAGAGACAGTCCATAAAAATCGTATTCATTAGTAGGACTGAACCACAACCTCCTTTCCGATATCATTCGCAATATCCCTCTAACTTATGATATCGTTAATGACTAATAAATAATGCGCTATTTATTTATTCCATTTCCTGTGCTTTCCCCTTTTATTATTATGATAACAATATACATAAACACAGGACATCTGGCTCAAAAAGTTAGCCGAAGGTAAAGTTTTTAGTAACAAATAAAAAAACATAATGTTATAATAATTCTCTAATTCACATTTTATAACTTTTTCAGCTGGTTTAAATTAAAAAAAGTATTGAAATGGATTGAAAATTTTAATCTTTTTTTTGGCTTACCTTTTTCCTAACTGATTTGAATTGATAAATTGAATAATATTTTTCGAAATATTATCTCCGATCGCATTGAATGAAACGATCTGAATCAGCATACAATATCATTTGCACTATTGCAATTTGTGTAGCTTTTTCATTCATTTGCTTTTTTTTTTTATGCTAAGCTGCATTTGTGGTTTTCTGTGTGAATCATCCTATGTAGGAAATAGATATTTTTCTCCAAGGGCAAATAACAATAATCTGTTGTCTTCCTGATAGCACCTGTATCTTTTACGTATTCATGATCTATGATCGTGACGATATTTCTTGCCTAACCAGTGAATAATCTACAAACCGGATTCCAAATTATTGGTGTATTAGAATGGTGATTATTGTTTGAATTTAGTAGGAAAAAAAAATAATAATTTGCATAATTGAAAGTGAATAACATCGCTTCTTCACCTAAATTGAATAATTACGACTAAATAGTTTTGAAAATATTATTTTTTACTTGAAGCCATGTAAAGTAGTCGTGGTTTCTAAAACATACTTTTTAACGGGATCACGAAGTGATGAAAAACGAAGAGATTTTGAAACTCGTTTTTTATTTTTTTGAAAAGTAGTCCTCACAAAAAATTGTTTTTATACTTTTATTTAACTAATGAAATTATTTTTTTAAAAATTATTTCTCAATACTTTCTTTGTTGCTCTGTTTAAAATTAATATGTTCAAACTAATAAAATGTTTTTATTTTATTAATTACAATTTTATTTAGTTTATTTTGTGGTTAAAGCACTTAGTTGTCATTAAATGGGACCAGGGTTTTATCTCTAGTGGTGCCTTAAAGCTTACTACCACTGGAGCATAATGCTGACCACATTTCCATCTTCATGCCATTGGATACGAAGCTGTGTAACTTAAACCTGAATGAATTTCTCATTCAACTTTTTTTTTAATAAGAAAAAAGAACAAGGAATGAAATAAATTTTTGTGCGATTGTTTTTTTTTTGTACGCATTGCATACTGTTGCAGCAGGTATCAATCGTACTTTGTTTTAAAGTAGAATCAATTTAAAATTTTTGTATTTATATCAGTAAGTATGCTTACTATTTTAGTCATATGGTATCCAATGCATAAGTTTTTTTTTAATCAAAATTTTATTGTGTATGGCCTAAATACTAACAAAAATATTTAAGTTAATTTTTACATTGATTTTTAAAAGTATATTCTGCAGTGTAACGTGTGAAAAGCCATTATATGCGAATTATATATTTCTATGGGCATTCAAAAATTGGGCATGTGCCCAATTTTTGAATGGGACAAAATTAAATTATGCAGTCACAATAGTTTTCTAAATTTTACACATAAGAAAAAAAAATTCTTAAATGTGCTAAATACCTGCAAAAAATTTAACTATCTTTTTATCACTTGTTTCTAGCATTAATGAGTTTAAATTCATGATAATTGACGAAAATTTATTATTTGTCTAAAATATTCATGGGGACTCTTAGAGATTTTGAACTATTGATACCCAATGCCAACAACGCCCACACATATTGCATTTTGAGGGAATCAATTTCGTTACTATGTAATTTGATTCGTGAAAATTAGTTATTAAACATAATTTATGTGTAATGGAATTTTTTTTTACCTGTTTTCTGTTATATATAATTGGCAATTAGATGACTGATGTCCCAGATGCCAATTTTTATTAAACGTTCTTAAATTGAAAATTGGGGAATTTCTTTTTTGGATTATATGGGATATTTTCACGTTCAGAGCTTGATATTTTGATGTATTGTTACAATTTGTGAAATTAGTTGTGTGAAATGTTTTTCTTCAAAAAATCCAATCCTTAAAAAAAAAAGCAAAAANAAAAAAAAAAAAAAAAAAAAAAAAAAAAAAAAAAAAAAAAAAAAAAAAAAGCAGTAGTAATGTTAAAGGTGAAAGTGTTCTATTTTATTCATTATCTATTATTTCTTTTTATAAAGTCTTAATATCAATTGAAGATCTAGGGGGGGGGGGACGGATTATGTCCATGAAAGCTGATTTTTAGAAAGGCGAATTTCAAGGTATGAGAAGTTTCAGGATCAATCATTTGATTGAAGTCATACGCAAGTATTTATTTACACCCCCTAAAAACTTGACAAGTATTTATTTACACCCCCTATAAATTTCAAAACAAAATTTGAAATTTTCGATGCTGAGAAAAAATTAAATTTGAAAATCGATTTGGACAAGAACCTTTTTTCCCTTAAAATTCAACGTCAATCAATGCTTTCTCACTAGTATTCCAGTCACGTTCTTTCTTATAATTTTCTTAGTTCTTGTCTTCACGTGGGCAGGAACTGTTTTCCCCCATCACGGCCTATCTTCACTGCGTAATAACTCTCGAGGAGGACCGATTTTCTAAGTTATTAATTTTTCAATAGTTAGTATTTCTCAAATTGCAACAGATGGTGACCAATCGTCAATTTTTGTGAAAAATGAAGATAAACCTTTTTCCCTCTTTGATCTTCAATTGCTATAATAACAATTGAATGTTTTTTCTTTTTCATAGTTTATTGAAATTGATAAATCATTCCTTTAGAAGCCTCAACAGTTCCCCCCCCCCATTTTTGAAAAAAAATCAAAATACAATATTTTTCTGCCGAAATAAAATGCATATTTGTTAGTTGCTTGTTGTAAACGGACAGTGGGCCAAGTTACAATACATGTTATCTAAAATAATTTAATATTACTATATTTGTTAACGTGTCAATTATTAATTAAATAAAAAATGAGATTGTTTATGAAGTATTTTAAGCGATACAAATTTAAACTCTCCGTGCCATTCGCTTCTGCGATATACATGGTTTCCTTGAATTCAAATTTTTATCCCAGATGAATGGTTATATTTTTAGTTAAATAAAGTTTGATTAATATTTACTTTCTAAATCTGATAAATAACTACTAAAATATATAGATTTGTTGTTAATTGTTGGAGTTTATTTTAAAGTTACTAAACTTACAAAAATTTTTTTTATTTGGTTATCTCTTATGATTAAGTTCTACCTTTCTTCGATTAGTTTCATTAACTATGAAATCAAGATTCTTTAAAAAGTATTTTAAAAATTGACCTAAACATGCTGACTTTAGTAACTTTAGTGCTAGAAAAATATATTTATTCTTCCAGGTAATGAGATTTTTTTTCTTCTACATTTCTTGATGATTTAGTCTATTTTTTTCTCTTATTTTTGATTAGAAAGAATGAAGAAAAAATATGTATAAAAAAGTGAATAAAATTAAAGCTGTTTAACTGGATGCGAAAATGATGATCTAATAATATTTTGTTTTTAATATTTATTGAACAATAATAGTTTTTTAATAATAATATTAAAATAATTATATTTAAAGTAATTATGCAAAAATAATAATAAACAATTATAAAAATGTAAGAATATTAAAATAATAAAAAAATCAATATCAAAATAAAAAAATTAGTATAATATTAAATTAATAATTTAACTATATTACAATGAATATTAAAATTTTAATGTTTATTGCTGATCATGTAATGACTTTATTACCTAATAGTATATTATTTAGATGATATTAACAACTGACGGAGCCTGCAAAAAATAGTTCGAAATCGCTTAAAAATATTTTGTTTTTAATATTTATTGAACAATAATAGTTTTTTTAATAATAATATTAAAATAATTATATTTAAAGTAATTATGCAAAAATAATAATAAACAATTATAAAAATGTAAGAATATTAAAATAATAAAAAAATCAATATCAAAATAAAAAAAATTAGTATAATATTAAATTAATAATTTAACAATATTACAATAAATAATAAAATTTTAATATTTATTGCTGATCATATAATGACTTTATTACCTAATAGTATATTATTTAGAGGATATTAACAACTGATGGAGCCTGCAAAAAATAGTTCGAAATCGCTTGCGTGATAAGTGCTTTTTTTTTCTTTCTCTTTTTGGTGCTTCAACAAATTGAGAGGTTAACAGGTCTCGCGTGCTCTATTGTTTTTTTATTTTATTTTGAAAACTCATTTCTAATTTCCTTGACAATATGATGCGATATAAAATTTATTTTAGTAATTATTAAATTGCATTTTGCCAGCCTTTGTCCTTTCAAATAGTTTTTTTTAGAATTTATTGTTTAATTCATTATAGTTCGTGTGTTATTGCATATAAGCGTTTGTTATTAAAGAGTTGGAACATCGGTTCAATGTTTTATCGTTCTATTTATTTTTAGGTCATATTTATGGACTTTCGGTCACTTTTAGGTCATATTTATGGACTTTCGTGTGTGTGAGAGCGGTATCTTGCAATTGAAATAACGAATATTTGCGTCCACTTTAAGTTCATCTTGACTAACTAGAGCTCCGATGTACGTTTAATTCGTTTCCAGACCGTTAACAGCTGAATACACCAAAGAGCCATTACATTATGACCACCCTGCTAATAACATGTAGGACCACCTTTAGCCCTCAAAACTGCTAGCACCCTCCGTGGCATTGATTCCACAAGGTGCTGATAGGTAGTCTGAGGTATCTGGTACCAAGCGCTCACCAACTGGTCCCGCAATTCCCTCACATTGCTAGGGGGTAGCGTGGCAGCACGAATTTGGTTTTCCAAGTAGGACCACAAATGCTTTATTGGATTAAGGTCAGGTGAATTTGAGGGCCAAGACATGACTTGAAAGTCACTGGAATGTTCCTCGACGATTCGACCCTTATGACATGTTACATTATCCCGTTGGTAAACATCATCTCCCGCAGGAAAAACTATTGCCATGAATGGGTGAACCTGGTCTGCAACTATGTTCAAGTAGCTTACAGACGTCAGGGATTGTTCTCTGAGAATTATGGGTCCTAATGTGCCCCATGAAAACATTGTTCCTGGGCGAGAAACCATGAAAACCTGGGCGAGCCCATTGTTATAAATGGAAGTTTCAATTATTTCTTGACCGCTACAAGTGGAATTTATCACCAATGGAAATTTGCCGTTAGTCGAAATTATGACTTATTTTTGTCTAGTGGGGCGCAACAATTGTAAATTGTATTAACCTCTAATGCAGCGCTCAAAGTTCATTTAGAGCTCTGCATTAGAGGTTAATACAATTTACAATTGTTTCTTGAATAGTGCAAGCAAAATTCATTGCCAATCAAAATTTTGACTTAAAAAAAGTAAATAAAAAAAAAGACACAAAACTAAATGATAAATATGATAGAAAATGATAAAACAAAAATTTAACAAGCTAATTATATCTTTTGAGGCATGAGAAAATTAAATTTTCTCTTTTTTTTCTTTGAGTTCACTTTAAAAACGTAATTTTCTTTAAAAAAAATTATTATATTCAGTTTTGTTAGAAATTAATGAAAAATATCTCACTCAGCCAACACTCAGAGGGTAAAGTATAGTAAGGTATTGCCTAAACAGCCCGCTGTGAGCCAGGTAGATCATGGAAGTTAACTGTGGTAATGTGATCAGCATTATGCACAAGCCGCCTTTACTTCCCAATTAAGATGGTATTCATCGATCTGAAGCTGAGCTGGGCGCCACTGAAGATCGAACTCCAGTTCTTAGTAGGTCGTCGGGCTACCGAAGCGGGGGTGCCATCCCCTCCGCAGAGGATCAAAATTGTGATGGCATGTCTTCGGATCATCTTCCGGGATGTTTCCCAGACCGTCGCCAATAGCCCATTGTGCAGCTCTAGTGCGACGTAAATTAACAACAACAGCAACCAGTTCTTAGTAATGATAGTTCCTTTAACCACAGAACCTTCGTAGCTCCGCTTAGAGCAGAGGTCGCCAAAGTGGTCTATATAGACCCCCAGGGGTCTATTTAACAAAAGCGGGGGTCGATCTGAGACAGGGGGGCGAATGGGGGTCGATCCGAATCGGAAGGGTCGATTGTGGGTCGAAAAAAAAAACAGTTCTCAATACGCAAATCACACATACCTAATTAAGTATGTGAAATTTGTGATTTTTTTTTATAATTGACTCAATATCAGTTTCTTTATAAAACATAAATTAATAAACGTATATTTATTGGGGTGAAACAAGTATTTACGTACCACCGCGCAGTGGCACGAACTCAGCGCAGTTTATAAGTCATATGCATATGTGCGCTTGTCCAAATGTCACGTGTGACGAGCATTGACGTTACAAATGCAAATATCATACGCAGTTTCAGCTATCTTTGCAAACTGTGTTGAATATTTGCAGTGTCATTATTAAAACTTTTATAGTTTTGGATAATTAGTTATTGTTTCGATAAAACCATTCGTTTGGTTTAGATATCAATTTTAATTATCAATGCACAAAAAAGAAGGTAAGCATTAATAATATGGATTAGTACAGCCCGCGACAAAACTATAGCACACTTTGTATTTTTTTACGAAAATTACAAAATTGACCAATTTTGACGAAAATTAAAATTGACCAATTTTGAACCCAATATAGCGAACCTTGCAAAAAACACCAGGCACACCCATCTCATTGATCAAGAAGCAGTAAATCTTTAGTTACTTTACTTATTATATCTACTTATGCATAATTACTTATTATTTAATAATAAGGTATTTAAATTTCAATATTAATATATTTTTCATGAAACTATTGTTACACAATGTACTATTACTTTAATAAATGTTTAAAATCATAAAATAAGTGTTCAAACACAGTATCTAATATTGTTTTATTTTAATTAACAGAAAATTACTTTTGCGGGGGTCGATGGAGATTTCGAAGAATTATATAGAGGTCGATGATCAAAAAAGTTTGGCGACCCCTGGCTTAGAGGGTTATTTCCTTTTTTTTTTTAAATGTGAAACGTGAATAATAAAAAAATTTGAAATGGAATAAATAAATATAATAAACAATAAGAAAATCATCAGTTTATATGGTGAAGGAGTACAATTGTGCAAGTATAAAACATGACTTCGTGGTCAGTTTTCAACGCAATTTTTAAGCACGGTGGGTATAATTATTTATAAATATGCTTTTTGTTTATTTCATTATAACTTT
The DNA here is from genome assembly GCF_043381705.1 of Parasteatoda tepidariorum. Lineage (NCBI taxonomy): Eukaryota > Metazoa > Arthropoda > Arachnida > Araneae > Theridiidae > Parasteatoda > Parasteatoda tepidariorum. The sequence goes on from NC_092215.1 coordinate 19,670,527, forward strand.
CATCTTTTGTTCAAACATCAAGAATTCAATTTCAGTTTTATTTTTTTTTAATAAATATTTAAATTAAATCAGTCGAGATTTGTAAGAGACTCATTGAAAAAAGAAAATAAGCTTTTCAAAACGTTGAACTGTACGATTTTTGTTTTTCTTTTCAATCTACTCAAATAACATAAATTATTTAGTTAAATGAGGGTGGTGCCAGAATATACGTATGTGAGAAAGGTGGGGCGCTTTTGGTAACCTCAAGGACGCATAATTAACGAAGCTGTTGAACTTGAAAGATTTAACGCCGGTTTTTCATTGTTCATATCTTAATTTAAAATATGTATTTTTTTGAGCCATAACAAATGCGTTTGTGAAAGTGGCACTTAAAATTTATTTTTTTATATATTTTTTAACTGTTGAATTATTATTTCTCTTCAGAGAATGAATTTCTAAATTTTGTTCCATATCGAAGATATTGCGATTTTTAACTTTTTTTTATCGCTTTTATGTTGGTTTTTACTTCAGCGATTCGTAATAAAATGTTATAACTAATTGTAGCTTTATTTTATTTTATAACCGTCGTTGAACATCCGACCCAATTTTGGGGTTTACGACGACTTATGTTCAACTCCGTAGCCTTGTAATTTTGAACCCAATCCAGAAGACAAGGGAACTCCAGGATCGAGTATTGGGAGAAATTTGCCTTCGTGGAGGACTTTTTGATGGAACTAACTCTAATTTGCTTTACATGGAAAGGAAGACCACGAGAACCTCTCACGGTTAGCCTGACGGCAAGGGGACTCTAACCCATGATCCGTCTACCTCTGAGGATATTTCACGTCAGCACTGTGGTCGGTGCAAGCCGGATGCGGAATTCGTATAGACCAGCCATTGCCGGAATCGAACCCTGGTTCATCTCATTGGAAGGCGAACTAGCAAAATGTTTGAAGCTTAAGTAATAGTGTGTGGTTTTGTGCAAAGTGATACTGGACCTCTATGCGTGGTCCATGGGACATGGTCCACGCATGGATGCAAAATATAGTAAAGCGCGCTCATCACAAGATTTTTTATCCTCATGATAAAACCATGTGACTGTAGGGCGATTCGAGAGCGAGTAATTCAATCTTTTGTTTTTCCTTGTTATTTCAATGGAAGAAATTCGGTGCTGAAATTTTAAAAACAAAAATCTTAAATTATGGTGGTTTATTGTCTTTTTTAACGTATTTAAAACATTATTAGATGAAAGTTTTATGATAATAAGTTTTATCTAAGGTTAAAACTAGTAATAAGTTTTTAAATTATGAATTATTTGGGAAGTAGTTTTATTTTTTTTTGTTGTTGACAATTTAAAAATTTTTCTGAATCTTTTTTCACTAAAAGCAGGTCCCCATTTAAAGTAATTTAAATCTCCAATTGATAATCTTCAAACACAACAGTTGGATTTAATATTTTTCATTAACATCACTCTGAGCTGAAATCACCATAATTGTTTAAATTTGTCTTCACGAAGGCCTGAATTTTGACGACAGTTGCATTTTTGGACGATTTTTTTTTTTTGGATTTTTAGCTCCTTTTTAAAATTTTTTAATTTAAATTTTGGGTCAGTTGTTTGCTTTTAATAGCATTTTTGAAGTTTTTGGGGGTATTCTTTTTTCTATTTTTTTAAAAATAAAATCAGGAGTCAATATATTTTCCTTTTATTTGTTATTTTAAACACTTGATTTAAACTTTAATGAACGTAGAATATGTATTGTAATAATTTAAGTAGTTTGACATGAATGTAAGTAAATTTAAAGAAAAAAAAATTTTTTTTGGTGAATATTTCTGAGATATTTTTTGCATTCTTAGAAGATTTTTTTACATTTTTGAGGGCATTTTTTAATAGCAGTTATAGGGACTAGTTTTATTTATTTAGTTTTTCTTTTTAATTTTGCCTACTCAAATCTGCTAGCATGCTACTTTTTTTTCTCATGTCCGCATTGATTTTCGACGCGTTCTAGTGTGTAAAAGCGGAATCGCTACTATACTGTTTCCTTTGTTTATATTATAGCACAAAGTTTTTCTTTTTGCGATTAGCTAAATAGCTAATATAAATCATTTTCTCGATTCTTCTATTTTTAATTTCAAATTTTTGATAGTAATAGTGCACTTCCAATAAACTTTACAAAATGTGAATAACCTTTCTTTGCTTTATTATATTTTTTTTCTCATTAATTGCTTCGCGAATGGCCTTAAATTGATTTAACAGTTAATAATTATATGTTTTTATGCCTTTCAACTCCACCCAACTGTAGTAGTAACAATTGTATTGGAAGTGATTTAATTTATTATTTTACAAATCTTAAGATTTTAATTTCTTATGGGATGCACTCAGGCGTGCAGATTTCTTATCAGAGGTGTATTCTTTTTTTTTTCTCTTTCTCTATTACGATAATATATTTTATTAATTGGCAGGGACTGTGAAAGTAAATTTTTGTTTGTTATATTTTAACAAAGCTTTGTGTTATTGAAATATTGATGCTTGAGTTTTGAACAAAGCTTCACTTAATTGAAAAATTAATACTTAAAGGTGAATGAAACTTTAACTTTTTCTTTTTTTAAACCTTTTTCAGTTTTTATGTTAAGTCTTCGATCTCAAAGTTCTTCTAACTTCTTAAGAGCCAGACAAAAGTCAAAATTCGAGGAAATTTTCACATAGTTCTGCAATCTAAATTTAAATTTTGAAACTTTCGCTAAGTCACGTTAACGAAGCGTTTTTATACCTGTCATTCTTTCGCCAATTTTATTCTTTTAGTTTGTCGGAATTCTCGTCATTTTTAATTCTTGAAACCACGTCGGAATCTGCTAATATCGCGATTCATATTCACACGATTTTAATATAATATATCGATTTTCGTATTTACCCGATTTAAAAGTTACACATTGTGAACCGTATTCACACGATTTAAAAATCATGCATCGTGATTCGCATTTACGTAATTTAAAAATCAAATATCGCAATTTGTATGCACACGATTTAAAAATCCAGCCGTGTGATTTGCATTCATGCGTTTTTAAAATTCAATATTGCGATTCGTATTCACACATTTGTAATATCTAACATCGATTTTATACGTGATTTAAAAATTACACTTTGAGATTTGTATTCACGTGTTCTAAAAATCGTATCGCGATTTTTAATTCCATTGTCACGATTCTTGTAAGAACTAAGTTTTTTCTTAAATTAGTTACTATAAAAGTGTGATATTCTTCATTGGTAGGTAATTTAATTACAAATCTTAGTTCATAAGCATGTAGAGTAAATAAATTGATATCGAGTTTTAGCACAATAAATTTCTAGGGTTTCTCACTTTGTGTCGCAATCACCCCTGCTTATTATTTGTAGTTATATTTTCTTTGTAGGCTTTCCTTCTTCAAATAAACACCACAATAAGCTCCACGACTCTATTATCATTTAAGTCTTCGCTCTTTTTGCCGTCAATTAGACATAAAAATAACCACCTCTGGAAGACTCTGGAAAACAGAATTTTCATCCAAATGTCTAATGTCTCATTCAAAATTTTGATCCTTCAGCATCCATCAATTTGTGGTACAATACTCACATTAGTCAGTAGGTTTAACTGAATTTTTCACATATAACATATGTATATACATATACGTGAAACCTCCTGTTATGGACACTCCTGCAAAGCGGACGCCTCTCAATACGGACATATTTTTAATTCCCCGGGAATCTTCTATGAATAAACCATTACGTACATTCTCCGCAAAGCGGACACTCCCGTGACCGGACGTGGACAGTCATTTTGGTCCTGAAACGTTGTTTTTTACCTCTACAAACCGGACACTACTTTTTCTAAATAAATTGCAAACTAAAAAAATTTAACTTTTCACCATTTTTAAGGCATGCTAATAAAACTTTTTGCCTTATCCATGACTAAAAATATTGTTAAGCTATTTCACCACCGAAAAATCAATCTTTCTCCTGTCACCTTGCCTTATCTTTGTAAAGAAAGGAGCGAAAATGGTACTGCACAATTCTGACATCGGCATCTTTTGATCTGGACCATACAGGTTATGAGACCCCTCAAGTTGAAATGACTTCTTTCAATGCTTGAAAATTTGAAAATTTGACCCCATTGAAAATTTCCTTAATTTTCTTATCAATTTGAAGACTGTATTTAACACAACTGGGGTAAAGAAAAGAGAACAGAAGTATAATCTTTGAGGTGTTTATATAAATGAAACATTTATTCAGACACTTGATAGCTGATCAATTGTGAATAATCATCTCCATAGGTCCTCATGACTTACAGGTATGCATTACTTTTTTTCTGTGAATCATGGGAGGTTTATTTTCCAAGAATGTATTAACCATGTTCCCTATCAAATGATAAGTAGGTGTAAGGGGATGTGAACCTAATAATTGAAACGGACAGAGGACAGTACGCTCCTATTTGGTATCATATGTCTAACTTGAGTATCTATGCTAATAGGAAAATTATATTTATTTATCTGTAGCTACATCCAGAATTATGTATTTATATCAAACTTCCTTATATATTCTTTTTTATCTTTCTTATTGTTTAAATAAATATTCTTGTAGATATTTACAGTATCCTTGTAGACATTATTTAATTATTTCTACATCTTTGAGAATATTCTAAAAACAATTTACGGTGTTAAATTTCGTTATTAGGGTACCCTTCCCGTAAACGGACAACTCTCATAAACGGACAAATTTTTTGGTCCCATGAATGTCCGCTTAACGGAGGTTTCACTATATATGTTACCGTGAATGTCCAAAATCAAGAGAATGTCGACTTTCATTGGTGATTGTCAACAATCACATAATCGTTGTGGATAATGTCCGAAATATTTGTTATATCCGATTTGATATTAATTTAGTCGTTGATATTATTATATTTATTCGATATTTTAATATCTGCTGAGGATAGATTAGGAAAAACATCAGTGTTTGAAATACGGGTTAAATGCTTACTGGGCAGTGCCTCTTGACCTTACAAAAACATTGATGTAGGGCATACCGGGCAAATGTATACCAGGCAGTGGCACTGAATCTTAAAAAAACATTGATGTAAGGCATACCGGGCAGTGGCACTTAACTAGACCTAGTATATAGTTCGGAGATTTACTAAAGCGACTATGTGATTGACAAAATTCACCGGTGGAAGTCAACAACCACCAATTTCGGTCATTCACAGTAATATATACATATTATAATATATGTGTATAATATGTATTATATACATATTTGTTATTTTTCTTGTTGAATTAACTTTAATGAATTATAGACGTAGATTATTTCTAATATGATTTTTTTAAAAATATAATTTAACTCAAGAAAAAAAAAGTTTGCAAAAGGAGGCTATTAAATGATGAAGACCTACTGATGTCGATCACAGATGCATTAGGTTTGGAAAAAAGTGACTGCTAAGTTATTAAGAGCTTACTGGCTACTAACTGAAAATTTAAATTTTCAGGTCTATCATTTATGACACCATTTATGTCCTTCAGTTGCAAAACTGGCCATTTCCAAAACGTAAAATTTTCCGGAAAAGCTGATTTTTCCGCAACACTTAGCCTAATCATAACATACTCGCATCAACGCGTTGAATGCCACGCTAATTTTACATGGCTTGCTCGTCTGGCCACACGGTAAATAACTACAAACTAAATTTGCAAATATAAACAGATTTTGCTAGTTTATAAAAGGTTTAGCATGACATATCTGAAGAAAGTGGTGGATAAAAATCTACTAAATTGAATTTATTAAACCAAGAATCACAATAATTAAGTAAATTTTGAATAAATTTTCTGCAATTCCATAAAGGAGTGTAAATTTTATAGTTCTATATCATGTTATACGCTGTCAGCCAGCTGTTTTTCGCGGCCTATGCGAAAGGTCAGTGTCAGCAAGCGGTGGCAGACGCAGTCTAAATGTAATTTCATTGTCAGCCACCAGTGGTTGACGCGGTCTAAATGTAATTTCAGTGTCAGCTACCGGTGGTTGACGCGTCCTAAATGTAATTTCAGTGTCAGCCACAGGTGGCTGATGCGGCCTAAATGGAAAGTCCAGTGTCAGCCACCGATGGCTGACGCGGCGCTCAACGTGTTAAATAAATAAAAAAATCCTTATGTGTGTTTCGTGTAGAAGAAATTCGATTACATTTTTCACTTATCATTTATCAAATGCTGCATGTATTCTGCTGCTCATGCTATATCAACTTTCAATAAAATAACGACGTTTTTAACTCCATAACAAATAAGCACGAATAATTTATTCTTTTTCAGAACTAAAAGTCTTTTTTTAAAGGCTATACCTTTAGCAAGTGTAATATCTATTTTTTTAATGAGACTAATTTTTTTTAAAAATTATGCTGGCAAGAAAAGATTAATTTTGAATTATATATTTGTATTATTACACATACACGCACAAAAAAAAAAAAAATCACATGGAGAAAAAATTGAATTACATTTTGCACGCTTTATTTTCCCTTTAAAAAAATCTTGCATGTATTCTGCTCATGTTATACAGACTTTCAATAAAATAACTATTTTATTCCACAATTATGTAATATAAGATAATAAGCGCAAATAATTTATTCTTCAAGTTTAAAAATCTTCTTTAGGAGCTCAGTTCGTGCTATTTCAGTTTTGTTTTATAAAGCGCTACTTAATAATCATTCACGGAACTTAGTCAGACTAATATGCATAGGTAGTTGTTCAGGTGTGCATAAATGTCCGGCAACTTTTCGCACTAGCTGTTTGCTCAACGGAGTGCATCTTCTATGTAATTTGTGCATAGACAATGTAGAATTTTTATATTTGTAAGACTCTAGCCCAGCCAGGTAAATAAATAAAGCGAATCTTTTTCCTGAATCTTTTCTAACTAATTCAATCTCAAAATTACAATGATCACGACTAGAAGACTATGATAATTGAATTAGCATAAATTTTTATCAAACAACTTTTTTTTTACTAGTTAACATACTTTTCTTATGACTTAAGAGCCTGCACCTTGGAATGATATTCATGCTTCTGGTTAACACCTGAGGAGTTGCATTTATTTTGGACTCTTAAATTTTATTTTGGTACATCTTCTGAGGTAGTCTGTTATGAAATTGATGTTAAAGTTTTATCCTTTAATTGATCGATCGCTGTTGGGTCTCCAAAAATGTTAAAATATAGAAAAAGTACTTAATATGAGATAGTTTGCTTTAAAGAATGTAATTTTATGAGGCAAAATACAAAATTTAAGCAAATTATTTTAATTAAATTCTAAAAAAGTCGTATTTAGAATTTGATTCTCATGAGCTATTCGACCAATTTCGCTGAAATTTTATTTTTGTCTTATAAGATTACATTATTTTTAATGATATAAAAATTTGTATAACTCAGTTAAAAATTTTTTGACTATTACTAAATGAAATAATTAAAGATATTTAATTATTAAAATTTACTTTTTGCATGGAATTGTCTTTATAATTGTGCGCAGAAATTTTTTGATTCGCTTAAAGCATTTTCGATATAAGGCGAAATATGCAAAAAGAAGACATGGAAAAAATAAATATTAAGGGGTAAAATAAAAATAAACATTAAAATAAACATAAGCATTATGGGGTCCAAACTTTGGGCTACTCTCCTGATCAAATTATTTGACCATATTTCCCTGGGTAATCCCCCTATTTTGAAGGTCCAAATCCCTTTTAAAAAAGGATTCCTTCCAAGGAGGTGAACCGGGTTCGAATCCCAACGATGGCAGGTTTTTAAGAATTCCGCATCCGGCTTGCACCGACCACAGTGCTGACGTAAAATATACTCAGTGGTAGACGGATCGTGGATTAGAGTCCCCTTGCCGTTAGGCTAACCGTGGGAGGTTTTCTTCTCCGTGTAACGCAAATGCGGGTTAGTTCTATCAAAAAATCCTCTACTTAGGCAAAATTTAGGAGTTCCCTTGTCTTCCGGATTGGGTTCAAAATTACAAGGCTATGGAGTTGAACATTAGTTAACCCAAAACATTAGTTTGGCCGTTCAAGCCGGTTATAAAATAAAAATAAAAAAAAATAAAAGCGTGGTAGCTCAGAGGATAGAACGTTCGACTCCCAGTGAGGTGATACAGGTTTGAATCCCAGCGGTGATACAAGTTTTGCTCCCGGCTTGTACCGACCACAGTGCTAACGTAAAATATCCAGAGTGGTAGGCAGATCAAGGGTTAAAATCCTCCTGCCGCCGGGCTAACCGTAGGGGATTTCGGTGTTTTCCTCTCCATGTAACGCAAATGCTAGTAGGTTCCATCAAAAAGTCCTTCTCAAAGGCTAGTTTGTCTCAATGCTTGATTTAGGAGTTCCTTGTCTTCTGGGTTTGGTTCAAAATTACTAGGCTACGGAATTGAATATTTTTAGTTGTTAATTCAGAATTGGGTTGGCTGTTCAACGGTTACAAAATAAAATAAAATTCGAAAGAAAAAAATTAAGCGGTTAAATAGTGTTTCTCTAAACAACGTTTTTTCATAATCGCTGATACACTTTAACACGCTTATCTTTCTGATTTGTATGAATTACAACATGTGCTTTTTAGAACAATGTTCACAAATTTGTGTAGTGGCTAAATATGTAAAAATAAAAAACATTTTTAAATTTCTATCTTATTCGGAAAGTATCCCCACGGAATCAACATCAGCGTGATGACTACATTTATTTTCAACAGCGTATAAATGCAATCTGAATTGATTTTTATTAATGATGCATATTTCCTGCTTGCCTTTTGTTAATTGTTACCCGCTTGTTTCAGGTGAATCAACTTACATTAAATCAACAGTACAAATCAAGAACAATTCACTTCAAATGCATTGTTTGTTAAGTATCCGACTTAAACTTATGAAATAATTTTGTATAAGAGCTTAATTGTAAATCCCATATCTTCTTCACGGTACTAAAAAAGTTCTTTAAAAAAACCCCCCCGATCAAATGGACGCGGGAAGGGGGTGGTGGATGTAGACAGGAGTCAGAGGTGAGAGGAGTGTTCGATTGACGTTTTCCCGAATTTTCTAAAACAGGAGTCTGTTTTCTGTCTTTTTGCAAAGAACGTTGATGTCGATTTTTATTGTATATTATTTTTGGCGGCGCCGACAGCAGCTGGCGTTTCCGTTTATCGCCATTGGTAATGCGTCATATAATATTTAGCACGTGACACGAGTTATGCCGATGTCGTTGGATTCCGATTTCTCACAAATCCCCGGATGACCCCTTTCTTTACAGATTGGGAAGACTTTTAATTTAATGAGTTTGTAAATGGGATTGTTAAAAGTAATAAGCTCGTCTGCAAGGATTTAAATTTTTTTTTTTTAGTTAGTAATTATTTTTAAAGAATTAATGAAATATTTTTAAAAAAAAATTTTTCATAATGTTAAATGTATTTTTTAGCTATTAATGAAATAATTTTAATCTTGAAAGTAGCATTTACTAAGTGGAAAATTTAAAAAGATTCGCTTGATGTGCTGGATTTAAATTTGTAAAATTTTCTAAAATTCGGCAAAATAATTCAGAATATACAGTTTGCAGATTTTAAAATTATGTGTTTATTTTGAAAAATAAAATATTTTGGAACTAATAGTAATTTTTTTAAAATCAAATTTTGAATTCTTTTTATATTTTATACCGTTTACGTAATAAAAAAAGTCAAATCCTTTAAAATGATTTGAAAGTTTGGCTTATTTTGAATTTTGTACCTATTATTAGGAGGTCATTAATTGACGAACTGTCAAATGTATTTAATTTTTTGAATCAAAATTAATAAATGTGACTGGTGCTTCAGTTTAAATAAAGTGATTTATTAATTTTCTCTTAGAATCGTAATTGTTTATTTTCTAAATTTTGTCAGTTAAAAAGATTATGAGCTTTTTTTCCTTGCGTTTGTCACTGACATTTCTAATAAATGTATTTTCGATTTTTTTTATCCATGTTGAAATTTGTGAATTTACATAAAAGTTTCTCTATCAAAAAAAAAAAAATTTTTTTTTAAAATAATTTCTTTGGTGTAAGTAATTATGGTATAATAATAAAATTATTCTTGGAGAATTGGTGTAAGTAATTATGGTATAATAATGAAATTTTTTTTGGTGAATATATATATCTAATGATTTTTTAAATAATTTTTATTCAACTAGTATTTGTAAAATAAATTTCATTGTGTCAAGGTTGGTTGATATCTATAGAAAGCGCAGTTAATTCGTTAAGTAAATAACTTTTAAAATACGTATCGATAAAATTTTATGATTTAATAAAATAAACCAAACTTATAATTTAAAAATTTTATTCTTAAAAAAAGTTGGAAAAGAATTTGAAGGTATTAGGGCTCACTTTTTTAACACTTTTAATTGTCTAAGCATTTTTAATTATCTGCAGATTTTATTTTAAAATTTATAGAAAATCTTCAAAATGAAATCTGAATTTTTTTTCTTCTTCTTTTTGCGAAACGTGGGATTATAAATTAGGCTAAATCCCTTAAGAAACTCCTTAGAATTAATTTTCTTTCAAAGGCTTTAGAAATTAGCCCATATTAACGACAGAAAATAACTCCCTTAACCATCAGCTGTTGAAATCGATGCATAATGGTGCCTATGTGGTCAGGATAGTGCAAAACCTTTTAAACAGGGCGCGTAGCGTTTTCGATTTTCGTATTTTAAAAACCCTTGAAGGTGCTTTTTTTATTGGGTGTTTTTGAAAAGTGCTTAATTTTCCTTTTTCCAAAATGAGATTTTTCCTTTACCATGTTGATTTTCGCTACGAATTATGCAAAAAGACACAGTTCACATTGTTCTGTTCAACGTTTTCACAATTAATTCAAACCCAATCAATCTACTTCGGCGTATTGTCAGTCCGTAGCGTATGAAAACGCCATTCGTCTTACATGATTCAAAATTTCATGATTTTTGACAATAGTCAAAAACAATGCCAAAAGGTTTTTTTTTCGACATACAAGATAAAACCGTCAATATTCAAAAACTTTCCAACCTTGCCTAGTTATGGTATTTTTTTAAAGTGCTTAAAAATATTTTTTGAGTGCTTGAAAAGTGTTAAAAGGTGCTTATTTTTTGTTGAATAGTTTTGCTACGCACCCTGTTAAACGCTAGTTAAGTCTCCAAAATTATAAGAACGTCTAAAATTTGCAGATTTTTTTTTCAAAGAAACCAAAACTTCCAAACTATATTGTTTCTGAAGAAATTCTTAAGATAATTCTTAGTAGGGAATGTTTTATAAATGGGGCTATACGCTTATATTTTTCTTTTATAAGTACTTTTCGGAACTATTTCGCCAAGGGGAAAAAATCGCCAATTTGACTGATTTTTCTACTGATTAAAATCATTCAATTTAAATACTTTTACTTAATTTTTGTGTATTTTATTGAGTATTGTGTATTTTATTAATTTTGTGTATTTTATCACAAACTCTTCATTTTCACAAAACTGGTTTTTCGTATTGACATTTTGCTTCAATTTTCATAATTAGCATGCAGGGCTGTGGGATATGACTAAAATGGGATAAAATTTAACATAATGTTGTATGTAACTTTTACGACCATATAACATTTAGGAAAATAACTCAACATTCGCTAAAAAATGATATTTCATATGGTGACCGAGTCTTCTTAAAACAGCATTAAAATCAATGAATAATTATCAGTTTTTTTTTATTTTTATGAGTCTAAACAATGCAGCGTTGGAGTTACTTAAAATATTTAACTAAATCGCAACCGTTTTTCATTGCTTTCGACAATGAATATCATAAAATCAAAATATAGACCACGACTTACAGATGAACACATTGGCGATTGCTGGTGAGATCATATTCTCATATTCATTTCATCATATCATCCCAATTCCGAAGCACTGGCCAGTGAAATGTGATGCCAAAGATCACATTGACTGTATTTTATATATTTTATAAATAATTTTTATACTTCGTATGTTTTGCAAGTAATTTAGTAATAATTTATTTAACACAAGAATATTAATACTAATTATTCGTAAATTAATTTTTTAAACTAAATTTTTTGTGCATTACATAGTGTGTATCATTACCTATGTCTACCAACTATAAATTTATCTTGAATGAATAAATGGTGCCCACCATTCGACCGATATTCTGGTATTTGCTCTTTGGTACAAAAAGGTTGGGAACCCCTGGCTTAGACGATGTAAATCTGCATCGTATGATTAAAACCCTTTATCTCTTGATGTAGCAACCTTTGCATAGCATTTCGTTTCTTTTTCTTTAATTTTGTCAGAACTATTTTATTGTTTCCGAACTAAACTAGAATCTTTTTTTTAATTTTTTTTTAAATCTGTGACGATTTTCATTGTTTGCGTGCATTCTGTGTACAATTCCATTTTGGCGGGTGTGAGGAGTTACGACTATTTATATAAAAGGTAATTGTGTTTGAAAACTATTATTTATATGAAAAGTAATTATGTTTGAAAACGAGTATTTATATAAAAGGTAATTGTGTTTGAAAACGATTATTTATATGAAAAGTAATTGTGTTTGAAAGCGATTATTTATATAAAAGGTAATTGTGTTTGAAAACGATTATTTATATAAAAGGTAATTGTGTTTGAAAATGATTATTTATGTAAAAGGTAATTGTGTTTGAAAACGATTATTTATATAAAAATTTATGATCACAATATTATATTATTGTATGCCATAGATTTGTATAAATTAAAGAATGTTTCTTCACGACGATATAGAAATACATCAATATGTTTTAAAAAAAATTTAATTAAGTGTATTTTTTGTATTTTTCCAATAACTACACCCCATTTCCCGATTGATTTCAAACATTATTTATTAAGAGTAAAAATTCATGCATTTAAATGTTAATTTCACTTTTCGATGTAAAACCTTCCAGAAAATATAAGCAATACTCCTGTGAGTTTTTGTGCGATAGTAATAATTTTAAATCCGAAAATCTTTTTTTTTCTTTCTTTTTCGCAGCAAACCATTAAAAATTTTTAAGCGTGAAATGATGTAATATGAAACATAAATCTGTTACTTAATTTTTAGAATGTATGTTAATTAAAAGATACTTAAAAGTTAGTGAGTGATAAAATTGATACATTTTAGGAGATAATCATATAGATATGATTTGTTGAGAAATATTTACAAGCTTGTTTGTTTAAACAAATGTTAAGTGTTTTGTCCTTCACCTTCATTTTACTGCTTTTTTTGTGATAAATGCGAACTCTACAAAGATCAAAGAAATTTTTTAGCAATTTAATATGTTTATTTTAGCTGATTAGTTAAAGGCAGTTCAGATACTTGTATCGTTTAACTTACGCCGAGCACGGTTTTGGATTCATATATATTGATGTAAAACCTTTCAGTTTTTTTTTTTCAAGCATGGGAAATTTAGATGCCCTTTTTTTTCATTCTTTTTAATAATAAACCTGATCTAGGTTCACAATCATATTTCATTCATTCAAAATCATACCTTCTTAAAATAATGATAATAATAATAAATAAATGTGAAAAAAAAATGAAACGTGTTTTTAAGTTTATTTTTTTTCTTTTTCTCTACGCAAAATTACACTGTTTCTGGAAGTAACCATGCATTAAATTTGCCTTTAAAACCATTGAGAAGGTAGCTCAGATAAAAATGTGATCATTTGTTTATAAGTGATATAAAGGTATTTTTTGTCTGTTATTTATGGAGAGTTATCTTAGTAACAGTTTTTTTTTTGTTGAAAAAAGCTCGATCTATGTGACGTTTTTGATAACGTACAGTTCGCGTGATTTTCGTAATTACCTTACATTACTAATCGAAAATTTAGTTGAAATTCGTTCTATAGCTTTGGTGTACTGTATTTAGCTGGTACTTTTTTAATGTATATGCTAATGATCCTAAGTCTAGCATTAAAATGTAGTTTTCAGTCATTGCTCTGTGGGTGTAGCTGAGTAAGACATTAAATTATTATGTGGGTGTAATGAGTGTGACAATAATTATTATTGTTTGTTTTGCACGTTTATTGACTTTTTGTTCGTTTGCTGCTTTTTTTTTGGCAGTAATTCAGTTATTAATTTTATGGATTATTTTTTTTTTTTTTTTCATTTTTCCTTCGGTTTTTTAAGTTGCCTTATCAGCAAAATTATGTGATAACGTATATATACGGATTCTCTATCATATTAATACGTGCATGTTTTCATACATACTTATTTTGAAAATTTCAGACTTCCAACAAAGTTTAATTAGCTTATGAGCAAAAAATTCACCTTTTTCTCAACATGAACTTTCTAGCGCTTTTAATATATACTAATATCACAAGCACTCGGATAGCACTTAGTGTAGTTATTCTCTAGAAAGCGTGAAGTTTGTGTCGCTTGCATTAGAGATGAGTTCAGACTCACTTTTGGAAGTCCGAGCCCGAAGAATTTTAATCCGAGCCTGAGATATATAGGATCACTTAGAGCCCGAGTCCGCCCGAGATATGCGTCGGATAAAGACAAAGACCAAATTTTACGGTCTCACCATTCGGTTTTTGATGTCTAATCAAGGAAATTAGCCATAAAACCTTTTTTTTTATCATGTAAACCGAAAAAACGAGGAGATAAATCTAGAATTGAATGTGAAATTTTATCATAAGTCCGAGCCCGAAATATTTTTTTCAGTAAATGAGCCCGCCTCATCTCTATTTATTCAATTAATCTTTCTCGTAAATATTTTGTTAACTATTAAAGTCTTGCATTCTATCAGGATGCGTAGCGTTTTTAAAAAGTGTTTAAAGGTGCTTATTTTCGATTTTCGTTTTTTAAAAGCCCTTAAAGTGCTTTTTTCATTGGGTGTTTTTAAAAAGTGCTTAATTTTCCCTTTTTCAAAATGAGATTTTTCCCTTACCATGCTGATTTTCGCAACGAATGATGCAAAAAGACACAATTCACATTGTTCTATTCAACGTTTTCACAATTAATTTAATCCCAATCTATTTCGGCGTATTGTCAGTCCCCTAGCGTATGAAAACGCCATTCGTTTTATATGATTCTTAATTTCATGATTTTTGACAATTGCCAAAAGGTTTTTTTTTTTTTTTGGACATGACGGTTAAAACCAGGTTAAACCATCAATTGTTAAAAACTTTCCAACTCTGCCTAGTTATATTTTTTTAAAGTGCTTAAAAATATTTTTTGAGTGCTTGAAAGGTGCTTAAAAGGTGCTTATTTTTTGTTGAATAATTCGGCTACGCACCCTGTCTATGCAAATTTTAAAAGCTTCAAATTTATTGTATTTTAAATATTAACTACTAAAATCTCAATTTTATTGTAATTTAAATTAATTCTGTACATAGTCCTTATCCTCATAGTAAATCATAATAAAGTAATAAAGTAATAATAAAGTAAATTTTTTATGTAACGACTAAGCATCTTTTTGAAATTGCATGTGCTACAAAAATTTTTAAAACAAGAAAAACAGAATAAAATATGAAATAAATTTAGTTTTTTAAAAAAAGATATATTAATGACCAGTATAAGTACAGCCATGTTTAAAGTAGTGTTTTAAATGCATGTTAAGAGACAGGATTTTCAATTTATATTGTCATCAACACGTTCTATTTATTCACTCATAACCTACGCTGCTACCAAATTCGCGTATCAACTGCAGGAACGGTAGTTGACCATCTTACCTTATTTTAGTAAAAAGCGGGTAAACTATTTTTAGGGTTCTTATTCATTTTTTTTCCTTAAAGCATTATCTTTCTCTACAGCTTGAATTCATAACTGGCAAGCTTCTTTCTAATTTTACTTTCTTTTTTTACTCTTATATAATTAAATTGACCTTAGCATTTCTTCCTCATCTTTCAACTTTGAGGTCAAACACTTAGGCTTCACTTCTATTACCAGATGTTGAGATAAATAAATAGCGATTTTTTTTTCTTCTTTAAAGCACCATGTCTTCACGAAATGTATATTTATCTAAACTTATATATTTATTTTAAAGGGATATTCTTTTTGAGTTAAAGTTGAGGAATAATTGCGAGCCTTGGAAGTAGCAATAACCATTTTTTTTATTCTCTAAGTTCATGTTCCTTGTAGGAACATAAATTGTATTGTATTATTGCTTATGATAATTTTAATTTAATCCTCATTTCGCTTAATTATTCAGTTATTATTCATTTGTTTAAAGTAAAGCTTTCTTTTTTTTATTTTTGGAACTTAAGTGCCCTCTTGTATTTTTTTTCCTTATGGCATTTTTCTTTATACATTTTAATCCCTTACGGCAGTTGTTCTTCGAAGACTCTACTGTCATATTATCGAATAATATATAGTATGTACTAAGTAAGCATGTACAGTGCGCAAAATAAAAATAAAAAAACGGACCACCCTGAATAACTTTTGATCTAATGATCGGATCTTCACGTTCTAGGACACCATCTTAATGGTTCGAGGGGGTGACCTCAAATATGCTAATTAATTGGTGCTGACGATATTTTAAGTTACGAAATCAGACACAAAAGCATACTTTCTCTGAATAATCATACCCTGTTTTCAACTGATTTGGATTTTTGACCCTCAAAATATAGGGGATTGTCGCAATCTGTGAAATAAGGCCCCCATAGTTTGATCGGGAGAGCGATGTAAAGTTTGGACCTCCCAATGTTAGTTTTATTTGCGTATTTCGCTATATCTCACGAACTTTTTAAGTGAATTGAAAAAATCTTTGCACACAGTTATAAAATTCGCTTAACCAAAGATAAATCCATGCAAAAAATCAATTTTAGTAAATACTTACTATTTTATTTTCATTATTTTATTTAGCAATAGTCGAAAAAAATTTAAACTGTAAGGTATACAATTTTTTACATAATTTTAATGTATCTAATTTTAATGGCAAAATACAAAATTTTAGCGAAATTGGTTGAAAAGTTCCAGAGAAATCGAATTTTAAAAAAGTCGTATATTTAAAATTTGATTTTTCAGGAACTATGCACTAGAAATGTTCATCTTAGATTTTGGTTTGAACCAATTTTCGATTTTCGAAGATAAACTAAATTCTAAACTTGAATATTAATTAAATTTTGAACTTGAAGATTAACTAAATTGTAAACTTGTGGATAGACTCCTCAATCGATTTAGCAAGCAAATGAAAAAAGCGCGTTAAAAATGCTTTTATACAGTTTTAATTTTTACGAAAAAAATACTATAAAAGATCAATAACATTTCATAAAATAACCCTATTGTGTTAAAATTTATTTTCCTTTAAATTAATTGATTTCATTCGACTTTTTCTCAGGTTTGTAAATACAATAATAACTATAAGAATTTCAATTTCTTGCAATATTTGGCAATATGGTGATATATATGGGCAGATCTCTAAAACCTTTAACTTTTGATAATAATGAAAAATAATAGACACACTATTTTTACACCTCCAGAATTGTTTGAAAATTTATTAAATATCAGAAAATAATCGTGAACATCGAAAATTTTGATGCCTTTGTAAGTATAAACAAAAATTTAAAATTTTTGATTTGAAAAATTTAAAATTCTAGGTTTATATACATTTCATTAAAAATCATGAAAACGACAAAAGTATAATTTATTTAATAAATATATGAACTTATTGAACTTATTTTTCTTTGATTGAGCAATTTTCACCCATATTTACCCTTTATTTTTCATCAAAAATTATTAGTATTATAAATGAATTGAAAAATTTTAATGTTAAGTTAAATTGCTATATAATGTATAAAAAGGCTTAGTTTAATTATTTTCAGTCAAAAATATCTTCAATTATTAAAACATAGGGAAAAAACTAAGTTCTGATATGTTAAATTCAATTAATTAATCGTGAGGTTACGGTCTGACAGATTTACGGTCTGGACAACCTAGAGAATAGATCGAAAACTTTACTCAGGTGCAACGCAATGCGATACACACAACACAGAAAATAAATTAGGCAATGACAAACGTGTGATCAAAATTTTGATTGATTTTAACATTTACTTTTTAGATCTGCGTCTGATTACGGTCTTGACATCGTAACTAATCTCACCGAATGACAGTTTGTGATTATAAACCTAGAAAAATTAGTTCAAAAATTTTAATTTTTTGTTTATACACTGCTGGACAATTGCTAAGGACGGATAACACTATCATCCATAGCAACCACAAAATGAAGGGAAGCAAAATGTGGAAAATTAGAATAAGTGCGGGATATAGTAAGAAGGGGTATGCGTATGTAAATTTTTTTGTCCACGTTTGTTCATCACGTGATAGCGCTGATAAGAGCTTTAAAGGTTTTGACGCGTTGTGGAGAGTTGTTGTTTCAAGTCAAATTTTTACAGGAAAGATTTAGTTGACGAACTTGAAATTTTCGGCATGTCTTCCCGATATTACTTAGATGATTTTAAGCGTGGCCGAATTATTGGAAAGATCGAAGAAGGGCGAAAAATAAGAGACGTTGCCAGGGAGTTCGACATCGCTGACGGTGTTGTTTAACGGCTGTGGAAATCTTTTAAAACTACTGGAATGTGTAGTAAGCGGCAAGGGGGAGGTCGTGTTAGAAGTAAGACGCCTGCTGAAGACAGATACATCGTCCTATCAGTAAAAAGGAACAGGCGCACCACAGCTCAGCAGGTGGCAAATCAGTTTCTTGCTACCACAGGAAAGCAGATCTCCCGAAAAACTGTTGCCAGACGTTTGAGGGGAGGAGGACTATACACCCGCAGACCTGTTGTGTGCGTCCCATTGACCAGACAGCACCGTACTGCACGTTTGCAATGGTGTCGTGAGCATCACAATTGGACTGAACAGGACTGGGCATGCGTACTCTTCTCAGATGAGAGTAGGTTCAGTCTGTCATCGGATTGTAGACGCCAACTGATCTGGCGCGAGAGTGGTACTGGTTATCGTCCAGAAAATATTCAGGAAAGGGACCGATATCCGACATGCAGGGTCATGGTGTGGGCCAGCATCATGATCAATGGCCGCACGCGCCTACATGTGGTTGCGAATGGGACTATGACGGGCCAACGATACTTTGATGAAGTTCTACTTCCTCATGTTCGTCTTTTCCGTGGTGCTGTCGGTGATAAATTTGTTTTTATGGGCGACAACGCAACATGTCATCGAACACTCGCTGTTCAGAATTGTTTAGACAGTGAGGGTATTCAACGCCTCGTATGGCCATCACGTTCTCTAGATCTAAACCACATTGAAAATGTTTGAGATGCTTTGGGGAGGCAATTTGCTGGTTGAAACTATCCTCCGACAAACAAGAACACCCTCATCCGTGCACTGACAGAGGAATGGGATAAATTGCCTCAACAGCTGCTGGATAATGTTGTGCGAAGTATGATACGACCTGTAGAATGTTGCATCACACTCCACGGTGGACATATCCCGTACTGACACCTTTCTTCAAGTTGCCTGCTGACATTTAAATGCATTGTTCCATTATTCCGTACGCAGCATCAAATGAACATTTTTTTTCTTTCAGATGTTTCATAGCTTTTGTACTTTCCAGAACAATGAATGTTCTTTATTCTAATGTCTGAACAGTGTGGCAACTATACTTTATCCTACTAGGTCTCATGTCTCGCTTAATGTTATGCTACATTGCAATTTGTGATCCGTCCTTAGCAATTGTCCAGCAGTGTACTTATAAGGGCATGAAAATTTTCTATGTTCACGATTATTTTCTGATATTTTATACATTTTCAAACAATTCTGGAGGTGTAAAAATAGTGTGCCTATTATTATTATAATTTTTTTTTTATTATCAAAAGTTAAAGGTTTTAGAGATCTGCCCATATATGATCGATTTTTGTACGAATACAATTGTTTGAAATTGTCTTTCAGTATTAACCCTAGCAGTTTGGTTTTTAATCAAATTGGTGAGCTCTTTCTATATATTTTTCCTGTATTCGTTTTTCTTATTTTATTTTAATAATTTGCAATTTTATAATTTTCTGTTCATAAATCACAATTTCAAAACTCGTTCTACTTATGCTATGTAATTTATGATGAAAACTACGAATGACTTGTCTTTATTATAAATATAATTATTTAATCATGATTAATTGATGAAATCATCCTTCGTTCCAAGTAAACGATCCCTTTCTTCGTTTGTAAATCTTAAGGAAAAAGCTGTTTTCTTGCTAACTTCTTTATGCTATGGCGGTTTCTCTAATCTGATTATTGTGTCTATTGTGTTCATATACCGGAAAATATTTGCGTGTAATTTTGAATGCTTTTTTAATTGCTTTTGTCATTACGTTAGATGTTAAACGAGACTTGAGACACAGTGAATGATAATTTTCTGTGGTAAATAAGAAATAAATATTTTTTTTCTTTTGTATTCAAAAACGTGAAATTGCATAAAATTTATTTTTAGTGCTTTTTTTTAAATTTATTTATTTATTATTCGAACTCAGTTTTTGATGATTTGGAAAATCCAGAAGAATGCCCTTAAAAAACCTGGAGTGGATACCATTTTTTTGATTTTTTTCTTTCTATGATCGAATTTTTCATCTTTTATTCCCCGGGAGAGGATATGTCCCCGGGCGCAACCTTAGAGAGACTCCGAATTCATGAAAAATAAAAAGTATATTTTAAAATGAATTATTTCAGTGTAAAATACTTTTCTATTTTAAATATATCTTGTTTTATTTTTCAATTGCGGACCCCATAACTTATTCAATTTTTTTTCTTTCGGTTTACCTAAAATTTGAACTGGATGTCTATTTATATTGTAGTTAGTTTTGGTTTTGTATGCAGGTTTTTTTTAAAATTATTTTTAACAAATTGGTGATATGCTGAGTGAAAAATGTCTTTAGAATAAACGGTTATCATTCAGTAAAAAACTATAAGCGCAACCAAAAAAATCTAAAAACAATACATTCGTAACATACACGGTTAAATTTTAAACCGAATCGAATGAAATTTATGAAGTTATTGAGTTACGTTGTCTTAATCAATAATGCCAAGTGCGGCTGATATAAGCTTTCACATATTCTGAAACTCAAATTAGTCTCAAAAAGCCACTTTTTAAGTCCAACGCCATGTCATAAGGTATTGAAAAAAAAACTGAGTACCGGCGTTGTAAACACCTAGCAACGTTTCTGATAGTCCGGTGTGGAAATTTAGTCAGTGGTTCGTAGGACCAGTATCTAAAAGATATAACTAGTCCGTACTAGAGTGCCTGTATTGTCCGTACATACATTCCGTACTCTAGTCCGTACATACATTCATTGGTCCGTTTACGCGTATCTATTGCAGGGTGCGTAACGTTTTTAAAAAGTGCTTAAAGGTGCTTATTTTCGATTTTCGTTTTTTAAAAACCTTTAAAGGTTCTTTTTTCATTGGGTGTTTTAAAAAAGTGCTTAATTTTCCCTTTTTCAAAGTGAGATTTTTCCTTTACTATGTTGATTTTCGCTTCGAATTATGCAAAAAGACACAGTTCATATTGTTCTATTCAACGTTTTCATAATTAATTAAACCCTTACTATTTCGACATATAGTCAGTCCGCAGCGTATGAAAACGTCATTCGTTTTTCAGGAGTCATGATATTTGACAATAGTCAAAAACAATGTCAAAAGTTTTTTTTTTGTTGACGTAACAGTTAAAACAAGATAAAACATTCGATTGACAAAAATTTTCCAATCCTGCCTAATTATAATTTTTTAAAGTGCTTAAAAATATTTTTTGAGTGCTAGAAAAGTGCTTAAAAGGTGCTTATTTTTTGTTGAATAATTTGGCTACACACCTTGTATTCGACGTTTTTTTTTTAATTTAATAAAATGAATTTAAATGAGAAACAATACAGAGAATGCAAAATGAGCACAGTTATGATGCAGTATGCTATTATTATATTTATAATATTGTGACAATGACACAGACCAAAACATGAAACTGAACAAAACCAAAACAGTATACCATTTCTTCACACAATTGCTGGTCTAAGGGACCACTGATGATTATTTTACAGTGGTTCAAATCAAATTTTAGTGGACCTACTGACAACCGGCAATTTCGTGCCCTGTTCTTAGTTCATAATGCATTAAAATAGTTTTTTAAAACACGAGCTTTTTGATGAATTACAGCAATCATTAGTATGTATAATTAATTGCGTGAAAATTTTTTAAAAAATTTTTTTTTTTTTTTTTTTAGTTCTTCAAAAAGTTTGTTGTTCTAGGCAATGGTAAGAACGTTTCAATTGGATAAAAAAGCCGTGCCTTAATGTACATAATCAAGTTTAGCAAACTTTTTATAAGTATTTAAAATAAATCTTTTTTGTTAAAAATTCATTTTTGTTGAAATTTTTTTCTGCCAGATGTATGGCGCAAATAAAACATTTTAAATATTTTAGTGGCATCAACTTAAAATATTCTTTTTTTAGAAGTATTAATTTTTTTTAACTTTTAGTAAAATTACGACTTGTTTATTAGATAAACTACATGAAATTCCTTTAATTGGATTAAAGAATTTTCTATTAATTCGATCATATGTTGATGAAATGTTCAACATCAAATATGTTAAAACTGATATAATAAAATTGATGAAACTAAAAATATGTTGAACTGATGAGTATTGAATATATTGAATTGTGTGATACTTAGGACAGTTTTTATTTCAAAAATTTCGCTGAGGAAACAAATTGCGTGTTCTTCTTCCTTCTGACAATATGCCGTTTTGATATAGCCTTTCATGGATAGATGGCGCTATATGCTTCAAACAGCTCTGAAATTCAAGAAGAAACATCTTACTTTTAAGTTATTGGCAGTTTCGGTTTTCTTTTTCTTATCTCTTTTAGGTTTGTATTTGTTCTGGAGTTTTATCAGTTTTCTATTATTTAGTTGTTTTGTTTACTTAAATAATTTCTCACTAAGTAAATAAAAATTATTTACATGGGTTGGAATTGTATATAATTATTTAAAAGACTTATAAAATACATTTAAGGATTGCGTTTATTTTTAACTCATCAAATTGCGAATCCTTTGCGTTGGTATTGTCTTGTATTTATCTTTAATTTGTCTTTTTGAAATTCCTTTTAAATGTACTCATGTAAATTTAAACGAAATTTTAGTTGTAAGTGTTTAGTTTAGTTGTAAGTGTTTAGTTTAGTGTAAATTTTAGTTGTATGTAAATTTAAGAATGAATAATTTAGCTTATTTCGCGCTTTTTTGTTTCATTCTAAAGCTGTGACGTCATACTATGATTGTCCTTTTTTAAAAATTATGATTTTTTTCTAATGGTTGTTCATTCTATCCAAATACCACATACGTTGCATTTTAAAATTTTTTAATAATCAACTTAATATCAATTATTTTAGTGCAATTATATTAATTATTTTAGTGTAAAGTAAAAGGCTGCTCTATATGAAATACATAAATACACTTCTTCTCTTGATTATCGTTCATATGTATGCTAACAGACAGTATAATATTTTATTTTATAACCGTCGTTGAACAGCCGATCCAATTTTGGGTTTACGACTACCAATGTTTAACTCCGTAGTTTTGTAATTTTGAACCCGATCCAAAAACCGAGAGATCATGAGATCAAATATTGGGAGAAATTTGCCTTCGTGGAGAACTTTTTGATTTAACTAACCTACATTTACCTTACGTAGACAAAAAAAACCACGAAAATCTCCAATGGTTAGCCTCGCGGCAAGGGGACTCTAACCCATGATCCGTCTACCACTGAGAATATTTTACGTCAGCACTGTGGTCTGTACGAGCCGGGTGCGGAGTTCGAATCGACTAAATATACCGTTTTTTTTTTTTTTTTTTTTTTTTTTTTTTTTTTTTTTTTTTNTTTTTTTTTTTTTTTGTTCGAATTTCAGGTATTTTTCTATTCAGCTTCTTTCATTTTCAAATTTTTTTAAAAATTTTTTTACCCAATTCATCCCTGTGGAATGAATCAACATAATATGAATCAATCCATAAAAATAAAAAAACATTTTTAAAAAATGCATGATTTTCAAACAAAATTTGCCAAAATGAGGTGGCGATAAAAGGGTGAAACTAATTACGAAAGTTAAGCAATGCGCGCAGGAAGTTTTTTAATCGAGATATTGTTGTGTTCGCAGAAAGTTTTTTCCTTTCATTTTATCTAAATGTGTGTGCTATTAGGCGCACCTGGAGAATGCTGATTCAATTTGTTGACATTAACATTGCTCATTATTTATTTAAGCTAGCCCAAGGAAACTATTGTGTAAATATATATTCTAAAAAATATTCATTACCTAGTGAAAAACCTTGTAGAACGGTAGAACGTGCCCTAAATTATATTAAAAAAGAAATAAAAGAGATATTTATTTAAAAAATGTAGAAATTTTCAACGTTTTTAGTCCCGCAGTGGACTGATCGTTAAGGCACGGTTCCCAGCAGATCACCAAAGTCAAGCATCACTGGTTGCGGTCAGTGTGCGGGTGGTTGATCACTTGGATCAGTCTGCGTAGGGACCGAGGGTGTGCGGTATTGGTCCTCGTTAAACTGTTCTACCGCTCGACTCGCGTGGAGGTCGTTGGGCTACCGAAGAGCGGGTGCCATCTCCTCTGCAGAGGATCAAAATTGTTATGGCCTGTCTTCGAATTATCCTCAGGGATGTTTTCCAGACCGTCGCCAATAGCCCATTGTGAGTTCTAGTGCGATGTGAATGAACTACAACAACAACAACAAAATAAACTTTATATATATATATTGGTTGATTTGTATGCAGGCTTGCTAACTACTACGCTTTTTGCAAATTATTTTATATATAGGTAGATAATTAAAAACTGAAGCTTTCAGAATATTTGGTAATTTTGCGAACATTTTGAAAGCCTCAGTACGAGAGAGCTGGAGCAAAGAAGTGGCTTTACGTAGGAACTTTTAAATCATTTATATGTAGTGGTGTGGAAAATAAGTTTAAATGAATAAAAAATAATACATTAAAACATAAACATAGCTACCTCAAAATAAATTTTTGCAAAAGCGTATAAAGTTGGCAGCCGTGTGTGCATACGAGATGTCTGGACTTAGTGTCTTCTGTGTAAAAATATAAATAAATTATTAGGGCATTAATAAACATGTGCATTGTGTTCAGGTGTCTAACATTCTTGGGATGTTAAGTTACATTTAGTTTATTGAAAACTTTAGTTATCTGAAAACCTTTTATTCACAAAGCTCTATTAACCGAATAGATTTACTAAACAATTTTGATTTTCTTTTTTGATTGAGTTAGGAGGTTGATTGAATGCATTATAATTCCTTAAATTCTTTTTTTTTTAAATTTTCAAAAATGTTTTTAAACTTTAGTTGGATTTTAAAAAAATAACAAAAAAATTTTATTAAATCTTCATGTACTTTTTAAAGTTCGATATGTGTCAATAATACATTAAAATAGTTTATAATTTTCCTATATCAAGTGATTCATTCACATAAATCGGAAATAAATAATTCTATTAATTAGCAGTTTCAGTAACTTCCTGTGTTTTATTCTTTTAAATATCATATAAATATAACTTTTATTTATATTTTTTATAATCAAGATTTATTGTAAATACAAATATATTTTGTAAAGAAAATACCTAACATCTGCTGATTTTTATCATTAATTGCCACATTCCGTTGCTCTAGAAAAAGTTTTTAAACTTGATTTCAGCAATTAAAATCGTAATCCAGGGTGCGTAGCGTTTTTAAAAAGTGCTTAAAGGTGCTTATTTTCGATTTTCGTGTTTTAAAAGTCCTTAAAGGGGCTTATTTCATGGGGTCTTTTTAAAAAGTGCTCAATTTTTTCCATTTTCAAAATGAGATTCTTCCTTTACCATGTTTATTTTCTCCACGAATTATGCAAAAAGACATTGTTCTATTCAAAATTTTAAAAATCAGTACAACCCCACTCTATTTCGGAGTATTGTCAGTCCGTAGCGTATGAAAACGCCATTTGTTTTACATAATTCAAATATTCATGGTTTTTGACAAATGTCAAAAACAATCCCAAAAGGTTTTTTTTTTTGACATGACGGTTAAAACAAGTTAAACCGTCAATTGTCAAAAACTTTCCAACCCTGCCTAATTATGATATTTTTTTAAAGTGATTGAAAAGTGCTTAAAATGTGCTTATTTTTTGTTGAATAATTTGGCTACGCACCCTGTAATAGTAAAATTCATTGTAAAAAATCACTGCCACCCATCTTATGTTTTTTTTTTGTTTAATTTTTATGAATTTATTTTATATTTTTAATTTGAATAAATAAATTTAATTTAATTTTTATATTTTTTGTTTGAATAATTGATTTGAACCATTTGATTAAAATTTTTTGCTCCTTTAATGAGATTTCAAAGAAACTTAGCAGTTGCAAGATAAAATAATTAACATATTTAAGTTTCATTGAAATGATTTTAAAAGTTAATTGTTGCTTTAACATTGTTATTTAAATGAGCAACCTTTGGAAATAATTAATAAACTTTATTTTTTGAAATTTTCGAAGCAGGCAATTTGATTTAACAGTCCCAATTTGATTTAAACCGGACATTTCTAATTTTCTTTTCAGATACTTTAAAAGATTTTGTAGTAGCATTTTATAAATATATTTTAAATTGAAATATTATAAAAATTGAATCATTACAATACATTTAAAATTATATTAATTCTTAAAAATGTTTTATGTTAACATATATTGAATACAAAGGAAAATATATTTATGATTATTTTGAGTTGATATATTTTTAACAGATATATATGATTAGATATGTAGTATTAAATAAAGCGATATATTTATTATTATTAATTACTGAAAAAAAAAGCTAAAAAATCTCAATTTCACAATTTTTTTTGTTTTAACTTTTGAAATGACGAAATAAATTGTCTTGCCTTATATAAGTAGGCATTTATATTTATTGCAGTTTAGCAAATATTTTTTATTTCTTAGAATAACTTGCCCTTTTAGGCATTCTAAATTTTTATAGATATTTTAGACAGTTATATTTTTAGTGCTTTCTTTGAAATGTTATATTATACTTTCATAATAATTCTATTGACTTGAAAATTCAAAAGTATATTTGCACTCTTAAAATAAAATGTGGTTTTAAAGATAAAGTTTTAAATTTTTGAATTTGTGAGATTTTTATTACAATCATGTTTTTATGGGAAAAAATTCATATTCAGAACTTTTTTACAGCATTTTTATACGCATCAAACTTTTACTTTTTTTTATATTTATATTCTGAGAAGCCCTTCGAAAGCTTTATAAGATTTTTAAAATATCATTTAAACTGAAGTTCAATCAATGAAGAATTGATCACTCAATGTAATTTTGGTAATTAAAACTTATGAATACAGTAATATATTAAAAACTGATTTTATATTGTATATTTTGAAATAAATTTTTTCACACTAATAATTAGATTTAAATCAACGAAGTTTGCTATATGATGTAAAATTGCTTTTACTTTGATAAGGTTTTAAAATAATATAAAATAACAGTTGAATCAAAGGACGTGAAGCAAAATCTTAGTTTTTTCACCTTCCCATTAATTTACTTTTTTATCTTGTTCATTTTTCAAATATGCATCTTTTCAAGTTATCTTTTTTTTCTTTTCAGGTAAGACTTAAAAAGCAAATTCTACCTTCATTTTTATGATTCTCAGCAAATCTGGTAAATATATTGAAATTTTCTTTTTTATACTTAGAGTTACTCTAGAAAAATTGATAACAAGTTTCATAAGTTTGTATACAATAGAAATACAAAGATTAAAGGTGCTTATTTTTTGTTGAATAATTTGGCTACGCACCCTGTATTATTTTTGAAAATGGATGATATTTCTACACAAAATTTTTATTTTAGAGTTCAATTTCCGCGTGATTCTGAATTATCCTACACAGGGTGTAAATGATTTTAATCAAATGATTAAAATCATTGATTAAAATCATGATTTAAATCAAATGATTTTTTTAAAAAAATTACTGATTTTAATAAAAAAAAAAGAATTTTGTGTAAAGTCTTAAATTTTTTGTATATTTTTCTAAGTTTCAAACATAAACAAGTAAGTAGACTGTTCTATATATTTCTCAGATCTCACTCATATAATTCAACATTTCTACTTTCAATGTGACTCATTTGCTTTTAAAAACAGTTTACATATTATATTGTGCTATATAGTATAATGCTGGTGTAACGCTTGTACATATAACGATATGAACAAGCGTTAACACCAGCTCATTTCCTAGCTTACCTCTTGGATCCTAATTCTGAAGTACAATGTTTAACACTAAATGAAAAAGATCAAGCTGTAAACTTTGTTAAAGAAAAGTATGGAGAAACCTCCTTATTAAGTATTTTGCTAAAATTCATTGTACGCTCTCCTCCGTTTAATGGAACTTTGTTTGATAAAGAATCTCTAGAATCTTTAAACATCTTGGAATGGTGGAAATCAATTGCGCTTCTAAAGAACTGTGTAGGTCAAAAAGAGTTTGATGCAATACAGTTGTTATGTACTGCAAAAGGAACAACTGCAGGGATAGAGAGGATGTTTTCCACTTTTGGACTTGTACATACTAAACTACGGAATCAATTGGGTGTAGAAAAGGCAGCTAAATTAGTCCTTATGTTTAAATCTTTAAATAAAACTAATTAAATGATTGTTTAAATAATTTGATATTGTAGATGTAGAATTAATAATTATCACATATTGTTTGATAAACAATTTCTTTCTTGATTTGTAGTTTGAAATCACTTTGTTATTGTTTATTTCTTATTTCACCTTTTGCTTTTAAATTATTGAGAAATATTTTGTTGATAATGGTTAGTAATGTTTATTTCCAATGTATACCATAAGTAACAATAGTAATACAATACAACTTTAAATCTATGGTACACAGAATTGATTATATTCCATAGAATTGAAATTATAAAAAAATCATGATTAAAATCAAAAAAATCCGATTAAAATCAAAAAAATCCGATTTTTTTGATTTTTTAAAAAAAATTATGATTTTTATACACCCTGATCCTACATTTATGGTCATGAGTGTATGTTAATTATTTTTATGTGTGATAAAAAATTGTTAATAATACTAGGCTGATAATACGTGATTTGTCGTAAAAGTGTAATAATTAATATTATCAAAATTAGCAAGTATTGACAGTTAAACTAGAGACCTTACATAAAAATATAAGTACTAAATTAGTAAATTCCGATGAAAATCGGAAATGTCTAAAGTTAGTCGGAATAATAGTAGAAGATACAGTAACCGCAATTTATTTTACTTTGGAACTTCTTGCGTTCTGAGTCTGTTTCAAAATTACTAGATTATATTGACGGACATTATTACCGCAAATATACTACGAGTATGTTTACTAAGAAAAACTGTTCATAGGTGGTATAACATGATAACTTAACCACATTTCAGGGAACTTTCATTTCTTATTTTATTGCATTGGCTTTTAAAAATTTCTTACTGGTTACCAATTTTTTTTTTTTTTTTAAATAGCCTTCAGTTTTTAATACTTTTATAGTAAATGCATAAGAAGTATTCACGAAGTTTGCAATGATGTTCAATAAGTACCCTTTTAACCCCTTAACGATCGGTTAGTTTTCAAGAAAACGGTCCTAAAAGTGCCTATTTTTTTGGCTTTTGTACTTATATTACGTATTTGATTAGTGCTGACACCTAGTTTAAAATAAACTAACTATCAACAATTACCTTAAAAAATATCGCGGTACTGCTATCTGGTGTGTAAAATGAGAAATAAAATGTTTTCCGGGCAAAAGAAATTAATTAGTTTTATTGTTATTGGCGCGTTACTACTGAACACTCCAGCCCGTCAGAAACGAGCGAGAAATAGAGGGCGAAATCTCACCCCGTCATTTTCACTGGAGCGAGAAGGAAGGGGTTAAAAGCATTTTTACAAAACTGCTCTTTCCACTTCGTTTTTGGTGTACAGCGGTCGATGCAAGAAAAATTAGAGTCGTTTTAAGGCCTCTTTTTAAAACTGAAATTTATAAAATAGGTACCCTCACAAAATTCAAATTTGTAAGAGTCTCTTCACGAAAATTAAATTTGAAAAAGCTTCCTTCACAAAATTCTAATTTTTTTAAAAAGAACCATTGCAAAATTCGTAAAAATTCCCTCAGAATAAATCAATTTTATCGATTATTGACGAATCCCCTTTCGTTTTATCTAATCGTTGCACATACTTTAAAATTTTTTAGATATTAAATGTCAAATATTGTGACTTATAAAATAATTTTTTTTTTTTACTTTATGACATTTGAAATTTTTCCTAAGAAAAAAAAACCCTGTAGTATATTTTTTCAAACAATTCTTGTATATTATTCATGAATCAAAGCAATATGTTAAAAAATGCGTAATACAAATTTGAAATACTTTAAAAAAATTAGGTTTGTTTAATTTTAGTCCCTATTTTTATTTTATAAATAGCAAATATAGGTTTGCAATATTTTCTAGACATTTTGGTTTCAACCCACTTTAAATGATATTTTGACAATTTTTCGGTTTTGGGCTATTCAATCGTTTATGTGTTTAACCCTTTTAGGCTGATGGAACACTGGTCCTTTTTATGTAATTTTTTTTCTGAAGTTCTTATCAAAAGAAAAAATATATTTTGGTATTTTTTAATTTTAAAAACGGTCTATTAGTTACTAAAAAATCTGTTAGATTATTGGAATTATGTTTGTACTAAAATATAAAATCCAAAAGATACTAAACTCCAAACTAAAATATAAAAAATTTTTTATTCATTGATTTTCAAAAAGTTATCAATAATTGATTTTGTAAATTAAAGAAATTTCAATTATGAATAACTATTTTTTATAGATCTAAATAACTGCAAATTTGAAAAATAGTTTGGAAGTGAGCCGTGTTTTAAGGTTTTACTTTGATGCAAAAAAAAAAAAACCACTCATGTTTCATGCTGTATTTCATAACAATAAATTAATAAAATGATAAATACAATATTTTAATTTATTTTGACCTAAATTGTTGCAAAATGATGAAAAAAAATATGTTTAATAAAAATTTTGCTTTAAAGGATTAAATCTTAATGGAATCGCAGAAGTTACATTTTCTTTGTTTCAATTGATTCATCAATATTCAAAATCCCTTACCTATTTGAATGTCTAAGAACCTCTATTGTGCTTTATGAAAATAATTCAAATTTAACCGATCAAAAATATGATGAAGAGAATGCAATGATATGGTGAAAATGATCCATATTGAATGATATAAACAGTGATATCATTATTTATTTGTAAAACTTTTATCCTAATATTGAAATAATACGGAGATAAATCTATGTACTGACGTTTGCATTTAATTTTAACAGTTTGTCAAAACTGTTGCGAAAGGGGGAAACATAAATATCCGCCGGAAACAGGCATTCACTTTTCATCACCATGTTTATAACTGAAAACAGATTTATCGTAGGAAATTAAAAGCGTTCAGAATTGAAATGTGTAATTAAATTGAGCTGATAGTGTCATTTAACTGTCTGCTCAATTTTCCAATTAACAGTGCTCTAACTATTTTCTAGCTTTTTAATTGATCATGTCAATTAGACGTAATCTTATCTGCGGATTAATTAAAAAAAAAGCGTGATTTGTCTATTAAATAAATATACATCCTGCTGTTTAAATCAATAATCAAGTATTTTTTTTTGTATTTATATACTTAATCAAACTATGATATCTGTATATTTGTTAATTACAGAGTGCGTAGCGTTTTTAAAAAGTGCTTAAATCTGCTTATTTTCGTTTTTTAAAATCCTTTCAAGGTGCTTTTTTCATTGGGTATTTTAAAAAAGTGCTTAATTTTCCCTTTACTATGTTCATTTTTGCTTCGAATTATGTAAAAGACACAGTTCACAATTAATTCAACCCCAATCTATTTCAGCGTATTGTCAGTCCGTAGCGTATGAAAACGCCATTTGTTTTACATGATTCGAAATTTCATGATTTTTGACAGTTGTCAAAAACAATGCCAAAAAGTTTTTTTTTGACGTGACGGTTAAAACAAGATAAAACTGTCAATTGTTAAAAACGTTCTAACCCTGCCTAATTATGATATTTTTTTTAAAGTGCTTAAAAATATTTTTGAGTGCTTAAAAAGTGCTTATTTTTGTTGAATAATTTGCATACGCAACCTGGATTAAGAAAAAAGTCAATGCTCTGGTCAAAGAAGAAGAAATATGATCTCTGGTGCAGTTATTGATAGCTCTGGCATCTGTAGAATTAAATAATAAGTCAAACTAAGGTCTGTCGCTATGACCTAATCAGAGTGATATCATAGACACTTAGGTACTTGTCTCCTCTGTTCGTGTATTACAACCGTTAGACCACATCGTTGGAGACAGGTTTGACAAGATTGAATCATTCTTCTCCATTATTATTGATATGGAAGTCATTATTAGGACCTCGAACTTTGTATATCACAGGAGACAACTTCGTGTTCGATGTTAATTCTCTTTAAATGTTTGTGATCAAATTCTCTTAGGTCCAAAATAGCTGTCATTAATGTTCCAATCTTTTTATTGTTTTTATTGATTTTGATTGGTGTGAGACAGCATTACATCAAACAAACATTTGTTTCCGAGGTTTTGTGTTGGGACGTTTCGGGTACAGGTGATTTGGTGAATGGTGTCTACTGAGTCGGTTTTTTTATTTGTTTGTTTATTTAGTATTATTTTTTTTTTTACTTCTCTATGATCTGAAGATTGTTAATGGAGAATTAATTATTGTAGAAGAGGATTTGTTGAGGAGAAATGTTGATAAAGATTTATAAATCATTGATTCAGATTATTTTTATTAAATGATCTTTACTGCAGGTTCTTCTAAAAAAATATAAATTCCAGGGGCTGTCCTGAAGATTGAAGCGATTATTCGCTTCTTTTAGGACATGAATAATAATTATTAGTAAAATATATCGTGGTCAAAGAGTTTCTGCAATCGGATTGATAAATTTTAATTTTAGTATTTTTTTTATTGATTTTTGTGAGACAGCGTAACATCTAACATTTGTTTCCGAGGTTGGTTTTGGGAAGTTTCGTATACAGGTGATTTAGTGGGTAGTGTCTACTGAATTGATTTTTTATTTGTTTATTTATTTACTTCGCTATGACTTGACTGTGGAGAAGATTGTTGATGGAGAATTATTGTAGAAGATTATTTGTTGAGGAGAAATGCTGATAAAGAATTATAAATCATTGTTTCACATTATTTTTATTAAATGATCTTTACTTCGGGTTCTTCTAAAACAGTAGGTATAAATTCCAGGGGCTGTCTTGAAGATAGAACAGATTATAC
This sequence comes from Parasteatoda tepidariorum, assembly GCF_043381705.1. Classification (NCBI taxonomy): domain Eukaryota; kingdom Metazoa; phylum Arthropoda; class Arachnida; order Araneae; family Theridiidae; genus Parasteatoda; species Parasteatoda tepidariorum. The sequence goes on from NC_092215.1 coordinate 19,703,841, forward strand.
ACTTCTTTTAAGTGCATGAATTGGTAAAAATTATTTATATTGGGAGTCGAAGAACTCTTGAATCGGATAGTTTAAATTTAATCAAATAAAGAGTGTTGGAAATGCAATTTCCATAATTTGGCAAAGATCCATAATCCATGAATTCCATAAATCATAATTCCATATAATCCATAAGAAATCCATAATTTGGCAAATTATGGGATGAATTATGAAGATTGTCAGGTTTCAAATATTTTGGCAAAGAAAAAGCTATATTCTAAAACAAATTTCTAGTAAACCTGCAACGAACTTTTATTTTTATGTAAAATGTACTAGCAGTAACAAAAAAGTATCGATTCTTAGAATTTGAATTTCGCTATTTCTCGTTTTCATAAAAAAAGAAGAAAAAAAATTAACGATTTTTTTTTTTTTTTCTTTTTAAAATTTTATTCGAGAAATGAGTAACAGGATAAATGACTCAAGAATTAATTGAAATTAAAAAAGTAGAAAATGTGTAATGCCTGTAATAATATGACCCTGAATATTATTATTATTTTTTTTTTTTTGAAAATTTAATGTTTTCTGGAACACGTGGCTTACAACTTCGGAACCACCGAAAGTCGAAAAAGCTTTTTTGAAGTATTTTACAGTATTATTCAAAATTTTTACAGCTTTGCTCATTTTTAGATTAAAAAATTAAACCTTAATAGAGTGTTAAAATTTCAAGAAATAAATATATGAAAATTAAAAGAAAAAAACATTTTCTTTCGAAAAAACTTTTTTCTGCAGTTATGCTTAATGCTTCGCCTTCTAATATTGCCAGCTATTTTAATAAAATTTTATCAGAAGATGATTCTCTACTAATACTTGATTATAAAAACATCGTTTGCGCGTATTTCAAGCGTTCTAAGGGGAAAAAGAAACTTTTTTTAAAAACTTCCCAGACGCGAATATGCTCTTGTTTTTTCTCATTTACGTCTGGCAAGTCTTGAAAATGGGTGTTTATTTTGGAGTGCTTGAAACTTGTCCACTGTTATATCCAATCGTTATATATTTTTTAATCAAGTTATATCTTACCTCTTCAGATTCTTGGGATTATATATTTATTATTTAATACTGACACATTGGTTCAATAAAATTGACAAAAGTTACACTTTTAGAAATCAGAAGTTTTTAAATTATTACTGTTACAAACGGAAAGAAACATTTAATTGTAATAAGCAAAAACAAGTAACGAAAAATTACTCAAATTCTTTCCTAAATTGTGAAATCATTTTAATACAATTTTCTTATACTATTTAATATTGCATTAACAAAAACTAGTTTTCATTTTATAAATAGGTTACTTTTTGTCTTTTTTATTTGAAAAGAATTTAAATAACAGAGCCTGTTGCTTTTAAGCAATTCATTTATAGTAAGTTTAAATAAACTATTGTCGTTCTTTATTTTTCATTAATACCTTAAAGTGGGTTACTTCCTATTTTCGACGTTTTATTTAAAAAAGCGCGACAAGTTGAATCAGAATTGTGTCGCGGTTTAAAGATTTCTCCTACCTGTGCAAACACAAGGATGAATCGCTTCTTGTGTAACGTAATGGGTATTTTCTTATTTTATTAAATATATTGAGAGTAATAAAATAAAGCAAATAATTGTAAAAGCATTGTTCTGATGGAATTGATTCTTTTTAAATACAATAGTCTTGAGAAGTTAATATTTCCAGTTTTTGTAATTATCATTTCTTTTTATTTCATGAAATCTCAATTCGTTTGTTAAGAAAAAGGAGGAAATTTATGATGTATTATTATGTAATGGTTTTGTTTAATAAAAATGTGTATGTTTTGAGTCGAAAGTTAGTTTTATGTGTCTAATTTATAATTCAATTTAAGTACTTTTCCTGTTTATTTTCTCTGTTTTTAATATTCGATTACTTTATTTTTCTAACTGGAGTTTTCTTTCTTTTTTTTGTTCTTGTCAAATTTGTATATTTTGAAGTTATTTTTACATTTATTATTTTGTAATAAAAACATATTAAACGATGAACGAAATGTTTTATATTTTAATTTCCGATATTATTTGAAACCTTTGTTCAAATAATACTCTTTTTCTTTAAACTTAATCTCTCGTAAACTTATATATATATATAGTAAAACATTAAGCACAAAAAGGATAAAAAGGAAAGAGAGAAAAACGAGGAAAATTAATAAGTTTTATTTACTGCTCATAAGCTGCAAGTTGAACTCATAAAATAAATTAAAAATATAGAGGTAAAATATAGAGTTAAATATAAATACACATGGAAAATAATAAATTAAGGAAAAGAGAAGAAGAACAATTATTTAAGTAGAATATTAAAACAAAAATTATTTAAAAAGAAATTATTAAAAAGCCTGAAAGCAAAATACTGAAAAGCAAAATGTATCAGTACACATTAAGTAAGAAATAAAACATATCAAGCAAAAGACAGAAAATAAAATGTAAGAAAAATACAAAGCGAAACACAAAACGTAATCTACAAAGCGAATTCAGATGAACTTACACTTACCAGAATCTTTTTAAGAATGATTTAAAATATTTTCCTAATAGGATTGCCAGTTTACAAAATATGAGAACAGAAGCGCAAATAGAGGTTAGAATTGTAAATAGTGGAATTTTCTATGGCGCGTTCTTACTACAGTACTGAAACACGTTTGATTTGTTAGTTAGCATGGATTGACCCGAACATCGATTTGCGCAAGGTAATATATATAATAAATTATTGATTGAAACACTAAAAGTAAATTAAGCCATTAAATTCTCATAAGCAAACGCATGAGCTGCCGAAGACAATTAGAGCCCATGTAATATATAAAATATAAGATACAGAATGCAATATTATAAATAAATCAATATATTGAATTATTTATAATATTGCATTTTATATATATATATATAATTCTGCATTCACAATAGTCTAGAAGAGTAATAAATTTTGGTTCTTATATATTTAAGTATATTTTCTGATTGTAGCAATTTCTCTAGTATGTTAATAAAATGCAACAAATTGTAAATAAAGTTAAACAAAAGCGAAATAATTTCACAAGATGTCACCGTTTTCGGTGCAATAATGTAGCATTTTCAATGCAATAATGTAGCATTTTCAATGCAGAAATGCATAATGAGAGATTTTCCTTTTTAGCCAATTTATAAAACATTGTTAATTGTGGTAGTTCCATTTTGGGGTTTTATTTTTCCGTACAAAAGCATTCATATATTTATAGAGAATCATTGCGAACATAGGATTAAACAGATTCAACGGGAACAATAAATGGTTCATAGAAACGTAAAACGAACCAGAAAAGTAATTTTCTGAACAAAAGCATCTACTTATTCATAAAGAATATTTGCTAACATTGGATTAAATAGTAGATGGAATGTGAACAATAAATGGTTCATTTTAACTTAAAACGAACGTAATTAATCAGAAAAGTAATTTTCTGCTTGAATTCATTTTAGGGATGTTGGTAAAAATATAGCTTCTTATTTTTGTTAAACACTAAACATACTGTGACCGGTCACATGACCGTTTAAGAACTTTTGCATCGAAAATGCGCTTATCACATTTGACTTTTTCTAACAATTATATACAGTTAATATTATATATATATATTTTTTTTGTATTTTGTTTGTTTCGAATAATACTTGTCGTGAACCTACTTCTACCACAACCGGTCATTTGACCGGGAGAGCAATTTATTGCTTTATAAGGTTATCGGATCAGAAATTACGATGTAATGCTTGTTCAACGTATTGCATTTGATTAGTTGCACATTTCTGAGAAGACAGTTGCCTAGTTAGTTTAGTCAGAATAACTATGAATTCAAATTTCATGAGTCCCGCAGTGGACTGATCGTTAAGACACGGTTCCCAGCATATCACCGAAGTCAAGCATCACTGGCTACGGTTAGTGTGCGGGTGGGTGACCACTTGGATCAGTCTGCGTAGGGACCGAGGGTGTGCGGTATGGGTCCTCGTTAAACTGTGCTACCGTAAAGTGCTCGACTTCGCGCGCAGGTCGTCGGGCTACCGAAGCGGGGGAGCCATCCCCTCCGCAGAGGATCAAAATTGTGATGGCATGTCTTCGGATCATCCTCCGGGATGTTTCCCAGACCTCCGGGATGTTGGCCAATAGCCCATTGTGCAGATCTAGTGCGACGTAAATTAACAACAACAACAATCAAATTTCTAGAAAGTAGTCAGAATAACCATGAATTCAAATTTCAAATGACTACCTAAAATTTTAGTTTGGCATTTTTGTGTAAGAAAAAGTGACAAAAACTAAATATTTTGGTATTTTATTTTGATAGCTTATATTTTATTTTGATAGCATTACTTCATTTCTAACTAACTGTAAGTTATTACCCCGAAAAATGTCGAAGCAATCAAGACAGCACAAGTTCTTAGAAGAAATAATATTAATTATAAGAATAATTATAATTCTTATATATTCTTATAATTATAAGAATTATAGAAAAAATAATTAGAATAAATATGTTTGCTGAAAATTTACAATGGAAACGCCCTGTATAGGTAAAAAATGCGTTGAGCAAGGAATTCTTATTTTTTGTGTTTTTAGTACATAAAAATTGGCAATATACAATTTTGTTTAATTATAATAAAGTTTTTTTTTAAGTTTATTTCCTTCCTAACATTCATATTTCATACATTCAATCAAGAATAATAAAGTCAGGTTATTTGACTGGCTAAGGTAGAAATAGGTATATATTTAGTGTTGGTATGTTTAGTGTTAAAATAATAACGTTTTTTTCAATTTTGTTGAAGTTCACTTAACAATACTGGTTTTAATAAAATATACCCTTTCAAGCATTATAAAAGAAATTGTATTAAACGTAAAATGCGTATAATTTATTGTCACAAATAATCGTGCGGTCGGTTTCTTTAAGTCTATTGAATATCCTTAAGGTAATTTCTTAGATAATTGATGAATGTGAATTTTCCTCCAATTTTTATTTATTTATTTATTTATTTTATACTCATTCATTTTTATGTAACTATAAATGAGGAATAAATTGGCAAAGTTTTGGAGTATTTATTTTATACTTGTTTTTTAGACTTTTATATTTTCTCGTTTATTGTATTTGTGTTGAATCTGTTTGTTTTTATCCATCCATTTCCGCTTTTCTTTTTTCTTCTTTTTTTTTTCCATGAGTACAGTGACACGGGCTTTTGAGATGAGACTTCTTTTAACTACGTCTATGTCAATGAACTGATGAGTTATTCAATAAATGAGATTATAACGAATCCCAAGTCGGTTTGGGAAAAATGCAAATTTAGCTTTCACTTTTTGCTAAATTCAACGAGTTTTCCTCGGCAATGAGTACTAGAATTTTCCTGAAGTTCCTGAGTCTATATTAATTCCTTACCCGGCGATGAAGTCCGGCGATTCTCAACCTAAGATCTATTTAAAAATATATATCTTCAGTATATTTTATTAAATTAAAAAACTAAACTCACAATAATTTTGGTAGTAATTTTTGTTATAACACTTATCTTTATTAGTTATTATTTTATATATATATATATATCTTATTGCTAAATAAATTGTTTTTTAAAAAAAAAAAAAATCAAAAAGCCGGAAAACGAAATACGGGAAAAACATAACCTCGTCGTCAGCGCACACGATTATGTCCGCAAAAAAGTGCTTTCTAATATTGCATTAATATATACACCGAAGAGCCATTACATTATGACCACCCTCCATCTATAACAATGGGCTCGCCCAGGTTTTCATGGTTTCTCGCCCAGGAACAATGTTTTCATGGGGCATATTAGGACCCATTATCCTCATAGAACAATCCCTGACGTTTGTAAACTACTTGAACATAGTTGCAGTCCAGGTTCACCCATTCATGGCAACAGTTTTTCCTGCGGGGGGTGGTGTTTACCAATAGGATAATGCACCATGTCAAAAGGATGGAATCGTCATGGATTGGTTCGAGGAGCATTCCAGTGACTTTCAAGTCATGTCTTGGCCCCCAAATTCACCTGACCTTAATCCAATAGAGCATTTGTGGTCCTACTTGGAAAACCAAATTCGTACTGCCACGCTACCCCCTCGCAATGTCAGGGAATTGCAGGACCAGTTGGTGAGCGCTTGGTACCAGATACCTCAGACTACCTATCAGCACCTTGTGGAATCAATGCCACGGCGGGTGCTAGCAGTTTTGAGGGCTGAAGGTGGTCCTACATGTTAATAGCAGGGTGGTCATAATGTAATGGCTCTTCGGTGTATATATTAATACAATATTAGATATTATAATTATAACTCTCTACTTAGAGGTTTTTTAAAGAGTGTTTTAAAAAATAATTAAATACGAACAAATAATTAAATACGACTTTTGGTCACCTCTGGCTTAGGGTGAGCGATTCCCTCCTCCCCCCTTAAAGTGTAAAAATAGAACAAAAAAACAAAAAAAACTGCTTTGTTCAATGTCATAAGCGAAATTATCTCCCAAACATTCGATTTTTACGTAGCATATTTTACATGTTTAACTATAATTTAAAAGTAAAGTTTATTTTTCATATTCCGATAAAAGCTGTGAAATAGCAGTTAAGGTTTATTAATGTTTTTTTTTTCCCCTTCAAAAAAATTGGAAAAAAAAGATCAAAAAATCGTAATAACCTTCTTAACTAAGCTTCCTGCTATTCAGAATTTAATTATAGGCTTGGATTAATATAAATTAACGTGTTAGCTAGTTTTCAATGAGTAATCTTGTGTGACGTAATTAACCGTAATTCCATGTAAACCGGTGCTACAATTGTTTTGTGGTTTTGCTTTAAGTGCTGATATTTCAGAGAAACTTAACGAAAACTAAAGTGACCACAAATGTAGCGGAAAAAGTATAACTTATGTAAAGGAAATAACGTTGGCTTTTAAAATGAAATTTTATTGCTGGAATTTCTGGTTTATCATTTTTAGCGGATGTTAAAACTATCGCAATTAATCCGGTTTCTAAATTGTTTACTCTCTGAATGCAATATACTCGACTTCACGATTGAGTCTTTTGAAATAAATTAAGTGAATACTGATGAGTTTTCAATAATTTAATTATGGTTTACCATGCTTGATTGAGCAAACAATTTAATTTTTTTAAGTGTTGTTTATTGATGTGGGTTTCAGATTGGTCTAAGGTTTCATTGTTTAGAGCAGAGATCTTCATCATGGGTTCCGTGGAACGTTAGGGTTCCCTGTATCTTTGACAGGGGTTCTGCAAGAAATGATTATTTGCTTAATCAAAAGTTAAATTTTAGCAAAATTTAAATTTTTATAAAAGTTCGAATTCTTAGGCAGTTATTTGCTTTAAAAACAAATCTATATAAATATTTTTTGTCTTCTTAAAATTTCCTAAAAGTTATGTGTTTGAAATACATTATTTGAGACGCATTAGGACGCGTATTAATCTTTGTTCTTGGGCTCAGGTGAAGAATTGCCAACGTCTTACGCGCATTTTCTTGGACACTTATTACGAATGTTTTAATTGCAATGAAATACAATCACGGCTAAGTCATTAAAACATTTTCTTTTGTTAATTTCATTTTTTATAATTTTGAATATTGTTGGTTTTATTTATTATTTATAAGAATATGTTTCAGAAAAAAAATAGTTATTTTACCATTTATTATCTTATAAAGCTGTTAGTATTGTGATAAAATGAAGATGCAAAACTTTGTTGCTCAGTTGCTTAGTAATTAAAATAAACACTTGATTTCAAAAATCATAATAACCTTAATTCAACTTCTAATGGACCGTTTGAATAATTACTTTTGCCAACCGCAGTTACCTAGATAATTTCCAAAAATGGCAAATGGGGCACAGTAGTGTGCAGAGGGATGTGGTGCCCGGGCCAAATTCCTTGCCTAATTGACCTTGAAATAAGGATTTCAATTAAGATTTCTTTCTTTCTTTCTTTCTTTTTTTTTTTTGAAATAGTTAAGGTCTAATGACGGTGGGAAAAAAATGTATCTAAATTGAAAGGAAACGATATAGGAATTCATATGAACATGAAAATTATTTTGTTGCAAAAATTTAATTATTTTTAATAAAATATTCTTTAATTTTCTTATATGTAAAAAGTATTTAATTTGTTATAACCAAACACTTCATCATTAAAATTGTTAGAAAATAATTTTTATTCTTCTAGAAATAAATTCTCTAATAAATTTCATAATAATAAAAAACGGCGGTAGTAAAAGATTTATAGTTTTAATGTGACTAGTATCGATAGTATGCTCCCTTTAACTGTCTGCATGCCACTGTTAGTTTACTAGTACACAAATAAATATCGAGAAATATATTAATTTCGGTATCATTAAAGCTAAAAGGGGAATCTAAATTAGATATCGATAATATAAAAGTACCCAGTAATATCCGATAGTACCGATACTTATCTTTTGATACTTTTTTATGCTCAGTATTGTTACGACATCACTATTTACATGGCTATATCATTTTTTTTATGGAAAGAGCAATATATCATACATAATATGTGTTCATATAATTTATTATTGAGCCGTGGTGGCTCAGGGGATAGAGCTCTCGCCCTCCAATCAGATGCCCCGGGTTCGAATTTCGCACCCGGCTCGCACAGACCACAGTGCTGACTTAAAATGTCCCCAGTGTTAGACGGATTATGGGTAAGAATCCTCGTGAGTATTTCGTGGTTTTCATTTCTATGTAACGCAAATGCGTGTTAGTTCCATCGAAAAGTCCTCCACCAAGACAAATTTCTCCCAATACTTGATCCAGGAGTTCCTTTGTCTTCTAGGTTGAGTTCAAAATTACGTGGCTACGGAGTTAAACGTTGGTGAACTGTTCAACGATAGTTATAAAATATATCTTACGTAATATATATCTTATAATTTATTATAGTCATCCTTTGTAACTCCTATTTTTTTCAAATACTACTTCAATATTTAAATTTTAATGTTATTTTTATTGGTTTGCGGGAGAGAATTCTTCATGTTCCTTTTATTGTCCTTTTCTCCATCTCAATTAGTTATATCTTATTAAGTGGTAAGGAAGCTTTCAAGAACACGCCTGTTTTCTTTACTTCCAGTGTCAGATTACTTGCTGATTGAAGGGCAGGCAAATACGCTACAAACGTCACCATGAATAGTGAATTATGCCAAGCGTTATTAATTGACGAAAGTTTTATTACTTGCAATGGTGACTAATAATATTTTAACTAGGTGGTTATTATTGGAATCATATTCACTTTGATAAAATAAAATTTGCACTCATGCATTTATATCATGTGTTGAAAGTAAAGAAGAAATAAAATTTTGCCTCTCTAATTAAATTTTTAACAACCTATTTTTAATTCTCTAATAAAAATGGAAACTTTTACACTTTAAATTAAATTATGTTTTATTATATTTCACAAGATATGTTCGCCTCATCTTTACTATTATGTAATGAAATGTTATGATTAAAAACACGTTTATGAGATATAATTATTTAACAACGCGTTTATGAAATAGAGTAATTTGAAAACGTGTATTATTTTTCATAAAGGTGTAATCATTATTAAAATCTTATATTTCGATTATAAAATTATGCCTCTGTAATTAAATTTTTTTCAATATAAAATTAAATGCTACAATCGAACAAAAAAAAAATTATTTACACGTTGAATTAAATTATGTTTGATTAAATTACACTAGCTATGTTCGCCTCACCTTTACTATTATGTAATGAGATGTTATGATTAAAAACACTTTTCTGAGATATAATTATTTAAAAACGCGTTTATGAAATAGAGTAATTTTGAAAGCGTGTATTATTTTTCATAAAAGTGTAATCATTATTAAAATCTTATATTTCGATTATAAAGTAGACATTATAGTTTGTTAAACACATACTATAACTAAGCTTAAATATCATTTTGTAAGTTAATACGAAACCTTCAAAGTACAAAACTCTTGGCTGCTGACGAATTTATCCGTTAATAAATATTAACTTTAAACACGTTTTTCACTTTTAAAATTCTTTAAATTTGTGTGCTTAATAAATTCATTTATGAATTTTGTAGAAATATGCCTTATATAATTAGCTGTTTACCAATTAATAACAATAATAATAAAAAATATTCTGTGATTAGTCAGACTTACTTTCTAAAGCGTGTTGTTTTATGTTACCCCTGGAAGATGTCTTTATGTAGGCTGTGTAATTGATTACTCATCCAGATGCTTTTATTTTCTTTCGAATTGAGGTCTCCCTTAAGAGTTTATTTAATCATCTGTTGATTATTTCCTTGTCTTTTAATAAGAGTCCTAGTTTGAAAAAGGGATCAAGTCTGCTGCTATTCACACAGTTTTATTCCTAACTATATGTTGTAGGAATTTAACTGTCTACACAAAAAGTTCCTAAAAATAATATAATTGTTTGGAAAAAAGAAATTATTACATCTTGATGTGTATTCAAACGCTGGTACACCATATATATATA